>NC_079913.1:14141897-14306244 GCF_024868665.1 Triplophysa rosa
AGGTGTTCCTGTAGCTCCTCCCTGGGGATGTGAATCATGCTGTTAGTTTTTCTCAGTCTTCCTTCTGAGTCCCTTCTCCAGTGTTCCTGCCCTTGCTCGAACTCTGAGTCCTGGAGGTATAGTTTGCCCGTTACGAACTTTAGTTCTCCTCTCTGGAGGGCCTTTAAGGTTGCTCCTGATATGACCTCTTTGTTGACTGGTGTGTGTTGTGTCTTATCTTGGCGTCTCTTTCCACTGCTGGTTTCAGAGGTGCGATCTTCTCCGTCGCTGCTTCCTGAAACATCTCTCAGAGCATTAGCAGATTCAGAATGTATTTCTCTCAAAAGGTCTGTTGCATTATCGCAAATTTCTTCATGATTTTTTGATAATTCTTCTAATGCTTCTTCCAGACGTTTATAAGGCTTATAAGGACCAGGACCATGTGTGGTGTCTTCTTCTGCTCTATCTGATTGATTTTTCTCACAGACTGGGGATTTTTGATTGGCCCTGCCTCCCTTACTTTTTTCTGCTTTTGAGAGGATTTTTTTCCTAAGACTACTTTCTGGTTCGGGATCTAGCTCTACCAGTCCCTCTATTGAGACATCTCCTTATAATGCTACCAATGGCATTTGTTTTGGTGTTTGCTTGTGGCTTCTGGGGTGTTCGTAGTGAGGTGGCAGAGTCATTTTCTCACATTTTTCTTCATTTTCACCATCTTTATTCAACACCTCTCTAATTTTTTTCATATTTTTCAGGAAATTAATTCCTTCATTTTTGAACAGGTTTAATACTTCCTGTTCAATTCTTCTCTTTTCTTCACGCTTCTTGGTTTTATCTCTTGGTTTATAATTCTTAATTAGTCCCTCCATCTCCTCACACACTGTCACATCAAAAGTACCACTTTCTGGCCATACTGTTCTTAAATTTTTGGTTCTCGCAGCCCATTTTATAGATATTTTTTCTATTGAGTCCTTGCATACTGGGTATCTGGATCCCAACAGATCTACAGGAGTGGATGACATAGTTAAAGCAATGTATTTTCAACAATTTTTCAAAAAAAGTACAGAGATTTAAAATTTTAATTCATTTGTTTATTAAAACATTGTTTAATAAGAGGATGCAAACCAAGCTCTGGAGTTTTCTGGGGCTATCTACATTGTTAATTTATTCAAAGTCACTGCCACAAACTGTTGAGGAACCACTCCTCCAACTTCATTGTAATTACACAATATTCTGCTTGTCCAGTTTACATATCGAGTTTCTGCAAAGACTCTCAGCTCAGGGTGGCTAATTAGCCGTCCAGTGTGTCCCTGTCCCAATGGAAACCCCTGGACCTGTCCCCTATCAAAATAAGAGCCTACCAGTCTATCTATGGGAATTCTTTGAATAAGTTGATGTTCTTGCTGTCAGGCCTGGGGGATTGTTAGGTTTGTTACTTTGGTATGTGCAGACTTCGTTCAGGTATTGTTTCAACACTCCAACTCTACAGCAGCTCTGTACAATCTCCCCCCACTTAATGTAAGGCCACTCCCACTGGGCTGGGTCTAAATTGCAAATCTCTGTCAGTTGGTTCAGGTACCAGTCTTTTCTTTCTTCTGTTAGAATTTGTTCTACCCCTTCTGCATCAATGTATGTCGCCTCCTCCCAAAAGTGATTTCTAATTCCCTTAGTTTCTGACAGAACTCTTCCTATGGTCTGTATTTTAGCCTGAATGGCTATGCTTCTCTCATAAGCGAGACCTGGCGCCTCTTCAGCCATGCAAATGGTAATTCAGTGAACTGAAACAAAACAAGATAAGGCATAAATCACTAATGGGGAATAAGTCTTAAACACGAAACTCACTAACTAATTTATGATTATAATATCAATAATGAGAATCATATTTTCAAAATCATAAATCTTTACACAATCAATCTTTCATTATCTATAATGAAAAGAAAATTTTTAAAACTTCAAAGTTGATAATTGAATAAACTGAAATAAAATAAAGTCAAAAATAAAATCTCAGAATACCAAACTTAAAATCGTTATTTCACTAAGTTGAGATAGAGCCACATCAAAGTCAAAATATCATAGTTAAAAATTAGTAACTCAATAAACTGAAACCATAAAAATAAGAGTTTTAAAAAGCTTCAAAGCTGCAAGTCAACATTTCCATATGTAAAACAATAATTCAATAACCAACTAAACAGGGTCTTGACTTCAAACTTGAAAGGTCAATAAGCTTCAATATACTGAAATAATAAAATAAAATAAAAGTTTCAAAAACTTCAATAACTCATGTGACTGAAATAATAAAAATAATAAAAATAAAAGTCTTTAAAAACTCCAAAGTTAAAATCACTGATCCAATATAAAGTAAAATGAAATAAAAGAAAAATCTCATAACTTCACTATTTAAAATTCAACATACTGAAATGATCTAAAAAATAAAACAGCAAAAATAGGGTTGTCTTTGGAAAGGGGAGGTCTCAAAGCATGAGGCTAGAGTAATTAATCTTATAAAACCAATGCTAAGAACCAAGCCTTAAAACAATAAACTAAATAATGATCTATAGTTAGAATCACTAAAGAAGTTTTTTTTTTTAATGAAGCTTGAAAAATGAACTTAAAACTACTCTTCTGTTTAATAGAAAAATCAGCTATCGTATCCTCGTCAAGCCAATATGCCCTAGAGAAAAAAGTTCTAGTATGCGTTGACTTAAAAGTACATGCATCATATTGTGACCATGGGTGATTTGTTCCTGTGTTGGCTCTCACACAGCCTTTCAGCCGTGATCGTCCCTAATATATCACCATCTTTTTCTGGGCATTTTGTTCTAAGTGAGCTCTCGCAAGGCAATGCCCTGGTCGTCCCATATACACCCTTTTTTTTTTTTTTTACTGTGGTCACAATGTTTCAACATGCAATATCAGTCTCTTGAATATTTTCCGTAATGCAATCTTTTATTCAATGCAAAAACACTAAAAAAACATTCTCATATCAGTTTTGAAACTTATTTTCTTTAGATGAAAATATCATTTTTAGAGGATACGCAACTTGTGCTTGCTACCAAAAATCCCCTATTGTTCCACTGTGCTCCTTCACGCTTGGTTAAACACTCACACACGCTTTCTGGGAAATTTGCCAGCAATTCCCTCCCTTACAAGTTCTCCAGCTAGGCTGGATACACAAAACGATACACAGACAGTATAGACAGACAAGACCCAGGTTTAATTCTACATCTATACGCAATTCCTCTCTGCGTAAAATAAATATGTCTTATTTGTCTCAAGACAGCCTTATTCGTCTCAAGGCACGCAATTCCTCTCTGCGTAAACTATATCTCTTAACGCAATTCATCTCTGCGCAATCTATATCTCTTAACGCAATTCATCTCTGCGTAATCTATATCTCTTAAGCTACACCTACAAGCAGTTCTTTTACTGCAATCATTCATCCATTCTCATTCATACTTTTCATACTTTTCTCGTTGAGATCCGGGACCCTCCTGCATATTTAACAAATTAATTTTGGTTTCTTTTTAGGAGAGACTCTTTATAGACATCAGTGCTAACCAAAACTCACCTCCGGCAAACTGCACAGATAATACTTTCTAACAATTTAATTATAAAGCAAAAATATGCTCACCTGCTCTTGATCTGTGCAGCAAGCCGGATGCTCCGTCCCAGGCAGCCACCTGATGTCTTCCGTCTCTTTCCAATCCGGGTCACGGCACCAAAATATGTTGTGGAAAAATATCAGTCTTGTAGTTCAAAAAATCTCTCAGACAAGGAAGGTCCGGGTGTCAAGGAGTTAACTTTATTTGCTCGAGCCAAACAAAGTGAGATGTTCCAAGTCATCTAAAAACCAAGTGTTTTCCAGTCTACAGTTATAGTAAAATTTCTGAAAGGTGGTCTCTTCTGAAACCAATCAGGTATTTTCCTGTTATCTCTTATTTTTATTAACCAATTGTTAATTGCCTGCCACCAATAAGTCCCAGGTAACAAGGTACGTATCTAATGGTGGTACGCTGGTTATTACATCATTTTTAAAATAATTTGATACAATGGTTACTACACGAGACCACCAAACAAGCCATGGTCTCCATACGAGAGACGGCGTGGCATACGTGCGTAATCATGGTTACTTTTAAACAGTGGAAAATCCCAGGTTTCAGAGAGAGCACAACAGGCTTCAAACTTTAGGCCTCTAAACACATCACTGGATTTTACCTTGTTACATTGTGCTCAAATGTGCTTTAAACATGCTTAAAGTGACATTAAGTGCATTTATATGAACAATCATTGGTTACAGGTACAGATTGTGTCATTAAATCATCAATTCTTCTTCAAATAATCAAATTATCATCATAAACCTACTTATATGTAATTATTCTTATTGAATATGATTTCAGATCAACCCATCTATGTACTAATGTTCCTATGAATACTTCTCAATACTTTTTAGGTATTTTATCAAGTGCATTCATAACTGTGGTGAAAAACAGTGCTCAATACATGTAAAATATATCTATATGTGCTCAGAAATTACACAATAAGAACAATGTATGAAAGATGGAGTCAGACATGTATTCGTTGGACATCATTGGGCATCTTCAGATGAACTCTGTATGTCTCTCTTTGCTTGCTCGAGCAAATAAAGATTGAAACCTCTTGAAACCTTGGCTCTCTGGTCTTCGTGAATTCTTTCTACATTGGCTGATCGACTTTTCGCCACGACACTTCTTGCCCTCTTAAAGCCAAAGTCCCTCAGGTCAAGCTGTCCATGTCGCTTGGGCTTGGCCATGATGCTGAAATCACCAGCACCTGCGCTGCTATGTCGCTGACTGATGTGACGTCAATTTAAAACAAATCGACGTGTCATTAGGCTTGTTCGACTTGATGCGGTGCCGCAAGATCCGACAGGCGGATGACATCCAAGTACAGCAAGAGCCATTCGAAAAACCATAAAATGTTTGGTTTCGAATCGCTCTCGTGGTACTTTGATGTCATCCGCCTGTCGGATCTTGCGGCCCCGCATGAAGTCGAACAAGCCTATTATGTGCACGTTCCCCTCGTCCGCAGTATTTTTGCCTATTCAATATTCGCAAAAATAATAGTAGTAAATTACCACTGGTAATACACATTCATTGATAAAATAACAGGGTATGGGGGGATGGCCGTTTTTGAAGGGGGATGATTTTGATCATCTTTAATTCAAAGGGGGATGCCATCCCCCCTCAACTCGAGCACTGTGAGAGTAAACACATATTTTAGTGATTTTCGGTCGATTTAGCACGTTTAAATGAACGGACCCTGATGTTTGTGAGTGTTATTCAGTAAGGGTAAAATCTTTCCGTGACGGGTGGAGACCTGCTACTGTAGTATTGTGCAGTTTTGTGACCCGTTTTTCCCGCAATGGTATGAACCGCGCGTCCCATCAGCTACGTAGCGTCGCGTCTGCCTCAACTTAGCGTCATGCCTGCCACAAGATCTCTCGCTGTTAAGCTGCCTGACACTCAGACAGATGCGGACGAGAGCAAACAAAACAGCGCAACCATGCTTTTATTTACTTGTTTGTTTACTTTATTCTGCCAGTTTTACTCGTAATGGAGCGTGCGTCCTTCAGCTAGTTAGCGTCGTGTCTGCCTCAATTTAGCCTGCCACAAGATCAAGAGTTTTTGTACAATTTTCTTTAAGCACAGTATTAGTTTGGTGAGTTGGTGAGCATTTAGTCTTTAAAAATCCTGAAGTGTTTTTAATTCAACAACACTGAAACAACATTAGCTATTATGTTTATTATTATTATATATTATTATTGCAAAAGCGTACACATATGAATAATACATGAAGAGTTCATTTGCAAAAACACTGTTCTTCAAATCTCTGTTTTTAATGTTATCATGTTTTTATTGTACTTAACTGTATAAGTTGGCTGTACTTGTATTATTATTGTTTTAATAAAACAACTGAACTGCAGTTTCAATTATATAAATTAGAATACACAATATATATAACAATATATTATCATACATTATTTTTGAAAATTGTGTCAATTTGTAAAAAGAAATTAAAGCATCATAATGACTAAATAATAATAATAAATAAAATAATATAACAAAGAGATGACACAGCAACAATTTGAATTTGCCTGTTTTTATTTTGACACTTAAACATGCACAGATAAGAGCATGACATTCGTTACATGAAGATTTGAATTGTGTATCCTAATGTCTATAACAAGTAGTGAGTATAATATAGGCTACCATAACAATCATGTTGTTTGATCATGAACTGCAGTGTTGCCAACTCTTGCGAGACAAATAAGTAACTGCAGCTCCAAAAACAAGCCCAGAACAAGCCCAACATTATTACATTATTTATGATCATCAATGTAAATTATTATGAATTATGTATTATTAATGAACGAGCCTGGGTCATTTTAAACTGACACTACCCTGTTTGAAAAACACAAACATAAGTTATTTTACAAAAACAAAGCAAGAGAAAATCCAGGATAATCTCTGATCACATTTGAACAGTAGAGGCCTGGAAAGATGGAAAAGAAGAAGATATAATGACCACTTAAAGTAGCTGTAACAGCCACACATTTATAATAAAGTAAAACTGAACTATATGCATTGGATGTATACTTTTTTAAATTATACTCTGCAATGATCAATACATTTATTCAATACAATAAAATGTTTTGATGTTTACCGTATAGCCTAAGAAATAGGGTCATCCCTCCCTCCCCATCTTGCTGCACCGTGATCAAATCTGAACACTTTTCGTTCATTTTCACATTTCATTCTAATCGTGACAGATGTAATACATTTAGGTTAGTTGGTAGAGGAAAGGAGGCGGTGTGTTTGAGGACAAATTACGCTATTCACGTGCTTAGGCTTGAATAACGCTGTGTAGCCAAACGCGTAGATCTACACTTTTAACATTTTTAATGATGTAGCCCGGTTATAAAATGCTTTTTATCTTTAAGTGAGTATTTTATCTTTTTAGTATGATATTTACCTCCGATTATCCAAAGAGCGCCGATGATTACGTGAAGAGACCACTGTAGCATTCTTGGCTTCTCTATGTTTTATGTGCTTAGATCTGTTGTGTGACCTCCTGCGGCGCCGCGCAGATCAATCGGCGCGTGACATCATAGTACCGCGAGAGTAATTCGACAGTAGACGGCTCTGTATGCTTTCAAATAGCTCTTGCGGTGCTGTGATCTTGTGCGCTGCCTCATGTAGTCCAAAAAGCCTAGCTGTGAGCAGACAGTGTTAATGGGTTGAACAAAACTGCGACCATAGATGTAAAGATTCAGAAGCAAGCTACCATATTTTTTTAAATAAGTCCCAAAACCCGCAACCTGCGACAAGTGATTATTTAACGCGACTTGACAGAAAAAGAAGCCCAAGGTTCGCGTATTATAAGCGGATTTGGCAACTATGGTGAACGGGTGACGGGACGCGCGCTCCAGTTGGAGTAAAACTGGTGGAATAAAGTAAACAAAGAAGTAAATAAAAGCATGGTTGCGCTGTTTTGTTTGCTCTCGTCCGCATCTGTCTGAGTGTCAGGCAGCTTAACAGCGAGAGATCTTGTGGCAGGCGTGACGCTAAGTTGAGGCAGACGCGACGCTACGTAGCTGATGGGACGCGTGGTTCATACCATTGCGGCAAAACGGGTCGCAAAACTGCACAATATTACAGTGGCAAGTCGCGCGGCAGGCACGTAAAACAGTGGCAGGTCGCGAGGCAGGCACGTAAAACGTTGGCAGGTAGCGAGGCAGGAGTGACAGGTCCAGTGACAGCTCCACCCGTCACGGAAAGATTTTACGCCGTCTCTGTTATTAAAGAAGCTTTTGATTGTTGTTTCTAAAAACAGACAACCTGCTAAACATATGTGGTAAAACAACAATATAATGTTAAGCCTAAACATAATGTTTATTCATCTCTGTCAATAAATATCTGCTTTAAATCCTCTATATTGTGTTGAAGTCTTTGATTTTTTTATGTCTTGTACTACAGTATAAATAAAATATCTGATTGTGATGTACAGTGTTGTGTTGAGTTTTATAATCGTTATACTGTGCTTTATACATATTTGAACAGAGAAATACTCCAATTATGCATAAAATTTAATCTTTAACGCACAGATTAAATCACAAATTAATTTAATCTTCCATGTGAGAGATGATAATTGTTTAAATTAAACAAAATAAAAAGATTTTAACAACGTGACTGTTTGGTCGTTAGGACCTGCTCATCACCTCTCAGAAACGTTATTTGGTACGTCGCTGTGACGAATATTATGGTACGTTCCGGGTATGTCTTCAGCAGGTAATCACCATGTCCCAACAACGTCCAATGTTACGTCGTCACGACGAATATGGGAATCACAAAGTTACGTCGCTGGAACGTTATTATGGTATGTCGTGGCAACGAATACGGTCCGGTCCAGTCCAGGTACGTCGTCACAACGTAACTGTGTTAGCTGGGTAGTCACTATTCAAACACGTTGTCGTTATCATTTAAATGTATTTTAGTTTTTGTGGGTGTTGGTAACATTCAAATCTATTTATATGTGGCCAGGACCGTGCAAAAGCAATGGCACCGGACACAGGATGAAAAGTCAAAAAGGGGTCTTTTATTCCAGACTACACTTTAATCTGTGCAGCGTTAATTTTGGTACAATTTGGGAATCAGAGAGAGGGCGTGGATTACAACAATCGAATAATGTACGGCTAACATAGACAACGGTAGCAGCCTGCTGGAAAATAAACAAACACAAGAGTGTCAAAACAAAAAGTAAGCTGCTGCAATTCCATCAGAAATACATGAAAGTAAAATCTCCACAACATATTCAACTCTTCAGAATGGACGATATATTACGCACACGTTAAACATGAATTCCCCATTTAACTAATAATTGCTTCAGTAACACTGTACACAAACATTGTACACAAGCATATTACACAACCATACAAATGAATTAATAACAACTCACTGTTGTTTCTTCACGCTGGTGCACAACACACTAACACAGCATGTGACAAACTCGCCTCTTTCCTGTATATAGCATAGCAGACAAAGTATAAAACTCCGTATGAACATTTAGAACCCGATTACATTCAGATTACACCATTTTGTACACATTCCCACAGAACATGCATACACATGACCAACAAACAGTTTTCTTACAAGAGAAATAAACAAATTAAAAACACTCACTCTCGATGTGTCTCGCGGTTCCTGGAGCACACACGAGGGCCTTATGAAACACTTTCTCCCCTCTTAATTCAGCAAAATAACCACATATTAATGCTGGTACCGCAAGTTAAACACACAATACGCTCAAATTTTACACTGATTTTATAACATTGAGTCACTTACGCTCTTCAAAAGCATCCCTTCTTTACCCCGCGAGCACTGTTCGAGCTGCCTGATCAAGCGCGCTGCTCACCGGAGGAACACAAGAGCAAGACTACTCAGCTCATTATCACCTCTTAAAGGGCCAGCGTAACATTTCTACCAGCGACTAAAAAGGATCGGATAACCCATACCCCTCCAAGGGATCAATTAGTTTAAGAGGTTTCTAGCATTAAATTTGTGACCCGGTTACACTCTCCCCTGCAGGTAGTCAACGTCCTCGGTGACTATAAACACTCATCATCTAGCCCTCCTTGCAGCTTCCCGGACGTATACAGCACCATGCCCGCCAACACTTGGGAAAGCACATCAGGAGTAAAGGTCACTACATTGCAAGCCGTCTTGGGTAATCTGTTTGGGTTACCGTGTACCCCTGCACTCGCTCTTGGCGTTCTACGTGGTATAGGGCAAGGCACTTTTACCTTAGCACACTCATGGCACTTCATTCTAGGAATTGGCACAGGCCTCAACTGTGGACTTTCAGCAGGTAAGAGGAAACTTTCATTCCCAAGCTCTATCGATGCTGGCTGCACATTCAGGGTGTCCTCAGGTTCCACATGACTTCCTGGTCCAGAGCACATATTACTCTGAGCAGGTTCCACTACCTCCTCATCCAGGCAGGCTTCAAGCTCGAAAACTGGCTGTTCAGGATCCTCAGATGGTAGAGTTACTGCTTGCATCTCTCTTGGACATGAAACTTCCTCCACCAGAACACATTCTGCCTCTAGTGAGGGCATCTCGGGCTCAGAAACTCGAGTATGTAATTCTCTTTCAGGGGGTTTCTGACTCCTTGGTCTGGGCACGGGGACTGGATTTCCACAGGGACGGAGGTTGGATCTATGCACCCTTTTTATTGGGCCTCCTTCAATAGGCTCCACCGTGTATGTTGATCTCTGAACCTCTGAGACTCTGTACAGTGAGGGCGCCCAAGCATCCTGAATCTTGTTTCTTCCAGGCGGCCGATGTCGCAGGTATACATGTTGTCCAACCTCTACGGCAGGGCAATATACCTTTCCTTCTTGCTGTGCCGTCCTCTCAGCAGCCTTCCTTTCAGCATACTCCTTCGCTCGGGAATGTGCCTCTCGAAGTCGTTCCTGGTGTACCTTTAGCCAGTCAGATCCATTCTCTGTTGCAGGTTCCTGGCCCAATAGAGCATCAATCGGCAGATGTGGCTGGATACCAAATAACAGGTAATATGGAGAGTACCCAGTGGAGGAATGTGGTGTGACATTATATGCATACACAAGCTCAGATAAGTGTTCAGGCCACCTGCGCTTCTTTTCAGGTGGAAGAGACCTCAGGAGGTCGTGGAGAGTACTGTTAAACCTCTCACACTGAGGATTTCCTTGGGGATGGTGAGGTGTCGTGCGAGTCTTCTTAACCCCATATAGCCGGCAGAGTTCTGTGATAACAGCACTTTCAAAGTTTCTGCCCTGGTCGGAGTGCAAGCGTTGCGGCACTCCATACTTCAGGAACCATTCCCTGAGAAGAATCTTTGCAGTGGTTTCGGCTTTTTGGTCACGTGCAGGAAATGCTTGACTGAATTTAGTGAACACATCAGTCACTACTAGGACATTCTCCCGTCCATCTGTGGCTGGTTCAAGTGTGGTGAAATCTACCGCCACAACCTCCAGTGGTCGGGAGGCCAAAAAGGATGTCCAGGGCGCTTTAATCTTGGGCTGTGGCATCTTTGCTAGGACACAGCGCTGACACCTCTTCACCCACTGTTCCACGTCCCCGTACATCCCTCCCCAGAAACATCTCTGCTTTAACAGGCACAGGGTCCTTTCTATACCCTGATGTCCCATCTGATCGTGGACATTCTTCAAGACTTGGTGAGTCAGACAGGTGGGTATCAACAGCTGGTGACACTCTCCAACCTGGACATCATCAATTACCCGCTACCCGCCATTCTTTTCTCTTATCTTCTGCCATTGCTTCAGGAGACACTGCACAGGTTTAGCCAGCCCTAGTTTCTCCTGGCGGGTAGGTTTCCTTTTCTGGCTCCAGAATCTTTTAAACACAGAGGGTTTACGCCCACTTCAGTGCTAACAACTCCAGCTTCATGCTGCTGTAGTTATGATCATTTTTCTCTGCTCCTCGTAACCTCCTACTTGCAAAGGCTATCACGGTTCTTCGACCTTGCTGGTACTGGTACAAGATGGCACCCAACCAAGACTGCTGGCATCCGTCTCGATCACAAAAGGTAGGCTAAAGTCAGCATAACCCAAAGTAGGTGCACTAGTCAGCTGGTTTTTGAGTTGGTCAAAAGCCATACTGCCCTTAGAGGTCCAAGCACTCTTAAACACCTCAGATGCCTTGCCCGGCCTTGTCTCTCGAAGGCACACAATCACTACATCGTGCAACGGCCCAGCTATTTGGGAGAAGCTCTGAATGAATCTTCTATAATAGCTGCAGAATCCCAGGAACGATCTAAGCTCCTTCAGTGTACTAAGAGTCGGCCACTCGCGGACTGCATTGATTTTCTCCGGGTCAGTACTCACACCTCGTGCTGAAACTTGATGTCCCAGGAACCGGACTTCAGGCTGCAGAAAATGACACTTCTCCACTTTCACTTTAAGCCCAGTTTCTCTCAACCTTTTAAAAACAGTTTCCAGCCTCACTAGATGTTCGTCGAAAGTGGATGAGTACACCAACAGGTCGTCCAAGTAGATGAGCACAATTTGGAAAACCAAGTCACTCATGACAGCCTGCATGAGGCGCTGGAATGTGGCGGGTGCATTGCAAAGCCCGAAGGGCATACGTCTGAATTCATATAGCCCGAACGGCGTGATGAATGCTGTCCGGTGCCTGTCTTTCTCGTCAACTGCAACTTGATGGTACCCACTAGCAAGATCTATTGTTGAAAACATCTGGGCAACATCTGGAACACATCTGGAACACAAGAGCAAGACTCCTCAGCTCATTATCACCTCTTAAAGGGCCAGCGTAACATTTCTACCAGCAACTAAAAAGGATCGGATAACCCATACCCCTCCTAGGGATCAATTAGTTTTAGAGGTTTCTAGCATTAAATTTGTGACCCGGTTACATATACATACTGACTTTTAAATTATTACTAGCAGATGGCTAGAGAAGCATTTTACCATGAAATTAATATTGCTCTTTGTGGTACAGCATAGGCTATCTATCAAACTTATTTTATCTGATTTGATTAAAGGAATTGTTAACTTCATCATTTAAAATTCTAATAATTTACTCCTCACGTCATCCCAGATGTATATGAACACAAACAAATGCATTTGTTAACCCACTGAAGTCATTTGGATTACTTTTATGGTAGATGGATATGCTTTTTGGAGTTTGCATGTCTGGACATAAAGTGACATATTTTCACAAAAATGTTCACATTTTCATATATTTTCATAAAAAAACATTATAAAAAAACAAAACGACCATTGTTTGTGTTCAGCTAAAAATGTGAAGTCACATATATCTGGGATATCTTTCTTTACTTTATACTAAAGCATTATATATAAAGCTCGTATACTGGACCCATATCCAGATGCATCTTGATTACAAAACATGCATGCATGCTCAAACACCAATAGTGCTGTTTAATATTGATAATTGTTTTGACATTGTTTTACTAAAAAATGACATGCTGGTTTCAAATATTTTTGAGCCAATTCAAATAAGAAAAAATCGAATCAATGCATTTTACTAGCAATTCTCATGTTGGTGTTACAGTATATTTCCAATTATTTATAATTTAAATCAATAAGAAAAATGTTTATATAGAGTTTTCACATTTTTTTATTGTTGCAAAAAAGCTTTATAGAAAATACATATTAGACAGTATAGAGAGGCATAAGAAAAACTGTATAAAACGACAATAAGACATCATAAAAAACAGGAACATTATTAAATATATTAAATACACTATTAATTTATTAATTGTATAAAATTAAAAATTATATAAATAAATAAATTGATTTAATTGACAAATTAATAAAGCTATAGGTTGACAGGCAGGTAGGACATCCCTATATCACGTAGTCGGAATTCAATGATTGGACAAACATTTTATGCTTATGAGACTTCCACAGGAGACTTAAATGAATGTTTTACATTGTATATGCTAGGGATGCAACAATACAGCTCACCCACGGTTCAATACGAACCTCGGTTTATGGCCCACGGTTTTTGGTTCGGTTCTGACGCTTCGGCACATTAAAGTGTTTTTTGTTTGTTTTATGCTTATGTGACAGGAACAGTAAAAACTTTCAGTAAAAACTGAAATTTTCTCTATTTTACTTGGCTTATTTTATTATCTTTAAGAAAACAACAACTTGTACAAATTGCTGGTGTATTTAATAAATGTAAAGATGTACACTGGCAGCTCACAGCAGTTTGTGGTTTACTGTTCATCAACATGCTAGTAAAATAAGCTTCTTGAAGAGGTTTTGCGCATCAGAGTACTTAAAATGACATAATGCAAAACTTGCAATTGCTGTAATCGAAGAAACATGCGCTCAATGGGAAAGGCCAAAGATAACATGTTAACAAGACATGCAATGCTAAATAGGCCCTTTTCACAATGAGGTCACTTAACTTCCGCCTTTTCGCAAAGCAGTGTATCATAACATCCGTCTTACAACAAACAAGAAGAAGAAGAACTACCGTTTTGCAGTCGCGCTGGAATTTAACAACAGTGGAAAAAAACTGACAGAACACCTATTCAAGTACTTATCTGAGCACCTTCGCTAACACAAAAAGAAAACAAAACACTTACCTTCATAATCAAACAGGTACTGTTCAACGAAGAATTTGTATCCTTTATCTAGCTTTGATCTTGTCGTTAGCGAAAATTTGTCTGCAAGACGTTTGTGACATGCAGAGCGGGATGAGGGCCGTGACATGCAGAGCGGGACGAGGGCCGTGACATGAGTGATAACGAGCGTCAGCTGCGCGTTGCACCTGTCTCGCATCTCTCTCGTCCCGCTCTGCTTGTCACAACGTTGTACATCATCTAGCCGTATTTGTAGCAGATGTGCAAGGGACTTGGTAAACTCCATGCTGAGGCACTAGCGGAAGTAACTTCTTCTTGAGTTTTGGCAAACCAGCTTATAAGTGCATTACCGCCACCTTATGAACTGGAGTGCTAGCGGAAGTAACGATACACTGCTTATTTTTTTATTTTTTTTATTTTTTTTATTTTATTTTTTATTTATTTATTTATTTTTTGCTTTTTTTTGTTTTTTAAAACAATACATTATAACAAAATTAACAAGTAAATAGGTTGGGAAAAAAAAGAAAATGAAACAAGACAACATCAACATAAAGAATTGTTCAATAAAGATAAAAAATTATAATAATTTTGCACAGTGACTTAGCAAAATATATTAAAAAATAAGCACAGGTCTAAAGTTGTATGAGCTTTAGTGTTTTTAGAGTATGAAAGAGCCTGAATGTACAGTTCAGTTTCATTTTTAAAAGCAATAAATGAAGGCTTTTGATGAGAGAATTTGCATCGATGGATATGAAATTTAGCAAGTAACAGTAGAAGATTGACAATAAAGTATTCTTTCTTTTTTGTATTACTTATTGCAAAGAAACCAAACAATATATCTTTAAACAACAGAGAAAAATTAAAAAGCAGATTATGACTAACAAACTTACAAAAATCAACCCAAAAAACTTGTGTACAAGGACAATCCCAAAAGAGAATGAAGTGCAGTCTCATTAGGAGCACCACAAAAAGAACAGCTTGTCTCTGTCTTTTTTTAAATCTTTTTAAGTATGCTTTGGCTGGGTAAAATCTATGTAATAATTTAAATGATATTTCCCTTACCTTATTAGTTATTATATATTTAAAAGGCAATGTCCAAACTTTTTTCCAATCAATACTGTCAACAAAGTTTCCCCAATATAATACAACATATGGAACAGTAACAAGTTCTTTTTGGAAAAGAGATCTAATTTTAAAGTTTTTTGACGATGGTTGGGACAAGAAACATAGTTTTCCTACTGGGGTTTCAAAAGGATCTAAGGGGATTGGTAATGTGTAAGGCGACTTGGCAGTCTCCCTTAAAAGCATAACTGCACCTTTTGGAATGGCATCCATAACAATTGAAAATTCTCTAGGTGTTACTGGAAAATTATATTTACCCAAAAATTCTGTATAATTTAAAATAAAACCTTCTGAATTGAGTAGTTGAGAGACAGTTAGAATATTTTTTTGAAACCAATTGTTCAAGAATAAAGACTTATTTTTATATACAATATCGCGGTTGTTCCAAATAAAATACCGGTGAGGGGAGAAGTTGTGTTTAAAGATTAAAGTCCATGCGAGAAGTGCTTGTTTATGAAATTTTGATAAATTGTAGGGGATTCTGGCAATATTATAGTTACAGATCAATAAAAAAGGTAGCCCACCCAATTTGGAGAAGTAATAGTTTGGGATAAAATTCCATACTGAATTAGGATTACATAGAAACTGTCTAATCCAATTAAATTTGAAAGTATTGTTCAGAGATGAAAAGTCTAAAAAATTTAACCCCCCATACTCATTTGTATTCATTATTACTGATTTCTTGACATAGTGAATCTTGTTTTTCCAAATAAAATTGAAGAGTATTTTGTCAACTGACCTACACGTTTCATTGTCTACATACAATGAGAGAGCAGCATAAGTAAATCTTGAAATGCCTTCAGCCTTAGCAAGTAGAATGCTGCCTCTCAGCGTAAGGTCTCTCTGTAACCACATATTAAATCTTTTTTGGGCCTTTTCTTTAACAGGTTTGAAATTTTGTGTACACCTAATATCTTGATCTTTTGTGATCACAATTCCTAAGTATGTCACTTCAGATTTAACTGGAATATTATAAATACATGAGTTCTCACAATCTTTAATAGCCATTAATTCACATTTACTTAGGTTTAAGTTGAGCCCTGAGGCTACAGAAAATAGCTTTACATGCTCAACTGCTAAAGGAATTTGGTAAGCGTCTCTTAAAAACAAGGTGGTGTCATCTGCCAACTGACTAATTATAATTTGCCTGTCCGCTATATTAATACCTTGAATACCACTTTCAATTATAGATGACGATAGCAACTGCACAGAGAGAAGGAATAAGTACGGAGAAATAGGACATCCTTGCCTAACTCCACTAGATAAATCAAAACTTGGTGAAGTGCCATTCTTTAATTTGATTGAGCAATTACAGCTATTGAAAAGTGTTTTGATTACTTTGCAGAACATATCTCCAAAACCAAATTTTTTTAATGATTTAAAAATAAATTGGTGCTCTAGTGAATCGAAAGCCTTGTAGAAATCTAAAAAGAGAATAAAACTATTTTCATGTATCAATTCTGAATAATTAATAAATCATTAACTAGTCTTATATTGTTGACAATGTGTCTTTTTTTCATGAAACCTGATTGTGTCTCATCTATTATAGAATCTAAAACAGATTTTAATCTTTTGGAGAAAATAAGGGCAAGGACTTTATAGTCATTGTTGAGTAAGCATATAGGGCGCCAGTTATCGATCAAAAGTAAGTCTTTCTTAGGTTTTGGTAGAAGAGTAATTAAGCCTTGAGTGAGTGTTGGGGGAAGAGATTCATTCTGCATACCTTCTATATAGACTTTAAGTAAAAAAGGAGAAAGTTCTTTAGAAAACAATTTGTAGATCTCTGCAGTTAGCCCGTCAGTTCCGGGCGATTTATTGGCTTTAAGCTCCAAAATGGAATTATTTACCTCTAATAAAGTTATTTCACCATCGCAAAAATCTCTATCGCTAGTTGAGATAGTTTTATAGTTTTTAACAGAATCAAAAAAAGCACAGGCAGATTTTTCAGAGTAATTGGATTGATATAGATTACTATAGAAATTAGCACAAAAATGCGCAATTTCTTGGGGATTATCAGTGACTGTACCATTAATATTTAGCGTTTCAATTAATGAAGTTTTTAAACGGCTCTTTTCTAGTCTAAAAAAGTATGAACTATTGCATTCTCCCTCCTCCAGCCATTTTTGTCTAGATCTTATATAAGCGCCCTGTGCTCTGTAAATGTACATTCCATCTAAATCATGCTGTAATTTAGTATACCTGTGCTTTTCCGATTCAGTAAGTGATTCAGGGGATCTAAAGGAAAACGTTGTAATTTCAGACACCACCCTATTTTCCTCTGCTCTTTTAAGTTTAGCTAATTCACTTCCAAATTTCCTTAAATATTTACTTATTTCAAATTTCAACAATTCCCACTGACAGCAATACGAACCTAAAGCTGAGGCCCTCCTCCAATATTGTTCTATTAATGAAGAGATGTATTTTTTAACATCTTCGAATTGAAGAAGAGAATTGTTCAATTTCCAGTAGGAGGGGGTTGAATGGCTATTAAAAGATGATGAAAGATTGACCTTGAGAGAGATTGCCTTGTGATCGGTTAGCGGTGTAGCATAAATATTCACTGAACTGCAATTATTTGCTAAACTATGAGAAATAAGCCAGTAATCTATTCGTGACTGCTTGGAATGGTCCTTGCTGCTCCATGTATAAAGACTTTGTTGCAGGTATTTCTCTCTCCAGATATCAATAATATCGAATTGCATCATAAAAGCATGCATCAACTCATTTATAGAGGTAGTTCTTGGGGGAAACCTATCCAACTCACAATTTATTGTCATATTAAAATCTCCACCTAAAATTAGTGTAGCATTGGGATATTTATTTAACCAGTTCTGTACGTGTTCACTTATCTCATCTATTAGATTAGAATTATCTTGAGAAGAGTTGTATCCATAAATATTTAACAGAATACAGGTAGTTTGAGCAAATGAAATCACTAGCAAAAGAAAATGACCCTTTGGGTCGCTGCGAGCATGTATTATTTGCACAGCAAAATTATTCTTCAAAATGGCGACACCTGCTGAGCGCTCTGTGCCATGAGCCAGCCATACCTCATTGCCCCACTGGGACCTCCAAAATTTAACATCATCATGTGTGGAATGGGTTTCTTGAAAAAAACAAAAGTCTGAACTGTGCTTTTTAACAAACAAAAAGAGTGCTTTGCACTTCACATTGTTTCTTAATCCCCTGGCATTAAGAGAAATAAAAGATAACGACATTAACCAATTAACCAATGAACAATGAACAACAACAAATGGATATCAAAAAGGTAGAGTCAGAATTGAGTAGTAAAGAGAAAAAAAAAAAAAGAGCAGAGCTCTTGTAACCATTTTTAAAGTTTAGCTGTCACATACCAATGTTTCAATGGCAGCTCAACTTAATCACATAAAGAAATAAAAATAACAGAGTTCAAGTAATATATATATATATTTTTCAACAGCTGTCATAGCCTATGTTTGATGCAGTCTAACGGACTAACAGAGGTCAGAGAAATTTCCAAAAGTGCAGTTCACGTGATCACTTTTCAAGATTTAGCCGTCATATGTCAATATTTAATGCAATCCAATGGATTAACAGAAAAAGGAAAAAATTCCAAAATTGTATAGATCAAGAGATCATTTTTCAAGATTTAGCCATCATACGCCAATGTTTAATGCCGTCCAATGGATTAACAGAAAAAGGAAAAAATTCCAAAAGTGCAGAGTTCAAGTGATCACTTTACAAGATTTAGCTGTCATATGCCAATGTTTCAAAGGCCACTGCTAATGGAGTTTATGGCGAGATCTCAATACCATCTATAAACGCACGTGCTCCGATGTAATAAGCAGACTTCCCAGCAGCCCTCGCCTCTTTTACCTTAGGCCACAAAATCCTTCTTCTCTCCCGGTCTGACGAGGTCAGATCTTCAGCAAAGCGCAGGTTATTGTTCTTAAGAAACTGGGACTTTTTAGCAGCTTTCCATAAGGCATCGCGGACCACCCGTGAAGTAAACTGCATGATGATGGCGCGAGGTCTCGTGTTGTCACCTCCCTTCCCCAGCCGATGGACAGAGTCAACAGCATCGGGGTATTTGCTTCTGGCCTCCGGATACGTCTCACCACAAACACGAATAACTTCGGATCTGATGTTTTCCTTGTATGTCTCGGGTACCCCAAATAGCCTCAAATTCCACCTTCGAGAATATCTCTCCAGATCAGAGATGCGTGTCTCATTTGCTCCTCCGAGGCGCTCTTGAGCTTTAAGCCTGACATTAACGTCTTTCACATTTTTTTGAAGATCCTTTACTTCAGCACACACAAAGTCAATTGTTTGCTTAAGCTCTTCTATCTTGATAGCATTGGCGCTAATCATCCCCTCGAGAGCATCAGATCGATTGTTAATCAACGCAGAGAGTGTAGAAATTATGGCAGAATCAGCCAGCTCGTCTGAGTTTAAAATTTTACCTTTTTTTTGAGCAGGTGGTTTGCTTGGAGTGTCCGGGAGCGGAGTGGTGGAATAATCGCACTCATTTGATGCAGAAGCAGCGTAATCGTGGACGTCCATACTGCTGTCGATAACATTGTCCGATCGTTCCTTCCGTTTCTCCATCTTTGACATGTTTGTAGAACTATACATTTAGTGCACTATACGTTTAAGTCGAATTCCATAATTAAATATTGATAAAATATAGCTACTTTCTTGAGAACATTAAAGTTTGGTTAGGAGCTCTGACAACTTCGTTTTATCAGGGCGCCATCTTGGCGATCACCCTAACGATACACTGCTTCGCAGCAGAACGAAAGATGCGTGACGTCATGTGAAAAGGGCGTATAGCTGCTTGGAGGTGCTCTTGCTATGACGTAAATAGCTGTCTGAAAGGCCGCCTAGTGGCATGACTTTCGTTAAACGACTTGGCGTGGTGCTGTAGACGCTCTTTCTGCATGTGCTGAGAGCAACGCGAACGTGCTGCTTTCGTATGCAGTGTAAAAATACATTCTTGATGTGCCAAATTTGAACATTATCACTTTAGTACAACGGGCATACAATAAAGCCAGCTCGCGTCTGTTCGTCAGCATTATACTCGACAACAGCACATTGCTTCTTGTGTTGCAGGCAGTCTCGCTTCACCGCCCGATCACCACTCGCTATTAGATATTGGGGATGCGTTTATCTATCTCAGCATACAGACAAACACGGACAGAGCCAGTTCACAACAGTGTAATTAAGCGCACGGAAAAATTTAAACGCAAACCGGAAAACCGCAATTCACTCACGTATTGAACCGTGGAGGTCGTACCGAATGGTTCAATATTATATTGAGTATTGTGGCATCCCTAGTATGTGGCATCCCAAACTTCTATAATAAAATGATATAAAAATACTTTTCGCTTACCCAAAATTCACCAATGAGTTACATGCAGGACAGTTTTTTTTAATGAACCGATGTGATCTGTTATGAAACAATATAGAAAACCATTGCAACAAACTGGACCAGCATTTATGAACTTACTAAGTGTATCCCAAGGAGTAGCCAGGTTACAACTGTGGCTTCACGGCCACTTGAAATTTAGACTAAATAAAGGAAACATGTCATGTATGTCACTGTATGCGTGGAATGATCTTAAAAACTTCTGCACTAATGTAAGTGTTATGGTTTCTAGGAAAGAACCCAAGTGCAGGCAGCGCTGAAGGGGTAAAAAAATAATTTATTAAACACAAAAGAAAAACCCACGATGGGGAAACACGGTAACAAAACAAGAATACAACTAATATAAAAACTTGAGAACAAAACACTTCCAACAAGGGGGCAAAAATAAACTAAATGCTACACAACGACACAACGTCAAACAAACACGATTTGGGTAGGTAAGGCAAAAGGCAAGGCGAGACAAGGCAAGGTAAGGCAAAAGTATGGCAAGGTACACATAGCAAACACGCAAATGGTACAAAACGAACGAGCACAGGACAAGAAGACACAAAGGCATAGTATAGGGGAACTAACAAAGGATAATTAACAAGGGACAGGTGTCGGTAATGAAACACTGAAGGGAAGATAAACGAGAGAACGAGAGGGGCGGGGCCATAGACGAGACCGGAGAGAATGCATATTATGTCGTGACCGACAATAATATGTTTCTCTCCACACAAAACAGGAGGCTCATGACAGAAGGCGTTCACCAAGGGGCAGACAAGACTGGGTAACAGACAACATCCAAGAAAACATAGTAAACATCAACAAGGGTAAACATGAAATAACAATAAAGGGGTTGGGGGTGACACAATAAAAATAACAAACATGGGAGGGGGGGTGGGCGAACGAAAGAGTCCATAGGGGGAAGTCCAAAGGGATTGGTGCTGGGTGGGGGAGTCATAGTCCGGGGGGACTTTATCGGGGCAGGTTTGGCTGCCGGTTGGAGTGCCAGCAGGGCCGGACAGGTTGCCGAACTGGAGGCAGGGCAGCGCAGGGTCACCGGCTGGAACGCCAGCTGAGTCACAAGAAGAGGCAGAACCATTCAATTCAATTCAATTCAATTTTATTTATATAGCGCTTTTCACAATGTGCATTGTTCCAAAGCAGCTTTACAGGAGCAAATAAGAAAACACAGAAAGGTAAAACACAGCACAGTGCATGGTGTTTATAGACCAAGCAAGATCATTATAATAAATAATATCTAATAAATAAATGAATAAATAAATAAATAAATGCAGTCTCCCGGTGAGCAAGCCAACACTGCACTGCTCTGCTGTGGCGAGGAACCCAAACTCCAATGATGAATAATGGAGAAAAAAAAAAAAAACTCGGGAGAAAAGGGCCAGATCTCCTCTGACGTGTCATAGCTGCACTCAGTGACCCCGACCAAAGCCACCGAGCAACGTCCACGAAGAACAGGGAGAGCCCACGAGCCGCGACCCAGGAAACCCCACCCGCCGAAACCGTGCAGGTCCAACCCGGTCCCATTCCGCGATCAACAACAGACAACAGAGGAACAACCAGGGAAAAGTAGTAATGGCATAATTAACTTTATTCCTCTGTTGTCCGACATCGACCACAAAACAAGACCAACCAGACCAGACCCACACAGTCCCAACAAATGAAACGCCCCGAACCACAACCAACAAGCCCCCCCACTCCCTACAGCACCCACCCAGCTACCTCCAATCAAAGTCACCGAGTGCAGCCATAACTTCAAACTGCTGTCATGTGATGTAAGTTTAGCATTAAATACCAAGTATTGTAAATTTAGAATTTATGTGACAGGTAGTCCGTCTTTGCTCTCGGTTGGGGATGGAATTGTCTGAGCTGGGCCGGCCAGATGGTCGCCTTTTTCTTGGGTGGTGATGGAATTGCCTTGGATGGAGCTGGATGGTCAGTCAGTCCGCAGGCTCTCGCAGGAGGATGGTACGGGATTTTCCGATGTAGCTGGCGTAATCTCTAGTTGTGGATGGGCATATGACGTTCATCTGGGCCTGGCGGAATCTCTCCCTACCTCGGGATGGGCATCCCGAGGCGAGGGCAGAAACAGAAAGAGAATAATTAGCGTAGCTGCTGTTCATTAGCTATGTATTAGTGAATGCTTGGCTGAAAAGATGTGTCTTTAATCTAGATTTAAATTGGGAGAGTGTGTCTGACCCTCGAATAGTATCGGGGAGGCTATTCCAGAGTTTAGGTGCTACGTATGAGAAAGCTCTACCCCCTTTGGTGGATTTAGTTATTCTAGGTGTTATCAAAAGTCTGGAGTTTTGAGATCTTAGAGAGCGTGATGGGTTGTAGTGTGGTAGAAGCTCTGTTATGTAGGTAGGGGCTAAACCGTTTAAGGCTTTATAAGTAATTAAAAGAACTTTAAAGTCAATACGATACTTAATGGGTAACCAGTGAAGGGTTGATAACATTGGGGTTATGTGATCGTATTTTCTGGACCTGGTTAGAACTCTGGCAGCTGCATTCTGAACTAACTGTAGTTTGTTTATTGATGCTGCAGGACAACCACTAAGCAGTGCATTACAGTAGTCAAGTCTTGAGGTCACAAATGCATGAATAAGCTTCTCTGCGTCAGCCACACATAAAATATTTCGCAATTTGGCAACATTTCTAAGGTGGAAGAAGGCTGTTTTTGTGACATTTGAGATGTGATTTTTAAATGACAGGTTGCTGTCTAATATAACGCCAAGGTCTTTAACTGTATTTGTTGGAGTAACAGTGCAGCCTTCAATTTGCAGGTCATAATCCGAAATATTCTGCTCACGTGTCTTTGGTCCGATAAGTAATATTTCTGTTTTATTAGAATTTAAAAGAAGGAAATTACAAGTCATCCAATGCTTTATATCGTCGATGCACTCTGCCAATTTGGATAGTTGGAAGGAATCATCTGGTCTTGATGAGATATATAGCTGAGTATCATCTGCATAACAGTGGAAGCTAATTCCATGTTTTCTAATAATGTTTCCAAGGGGCAGCATGTATATGGAGAATAGCAAGGGTCCTAAAACCGATCCCTGAGGTAATCCATAATTTACTTGCGTTAGATTTGATGATTCCCCATTTAAATGGACAAATTGATGTCTGTCTGATAAGTAAGATCTGAACCATTGTAGTGCCTGTCCCTGAATACCGGTATAATTGTGTAAGCGATCTAGAAGTATTTTATGGTCTACAGTATCGAACGCAGCACTAAGGTCGAGCAGGACTAGGAGTGAGATGTTACCTTTATCTGATGCTATAAGCAGGTCGTTTGTAATTTTAACGAGCGCAGTTTCAGTACTATGATGCGGTCTAAAGCCTGACTGGAATTTTTCGTGTATGTCATTATTTTGTAAGAAAGAGCACAACTGAGTGGACACTACTTTTTCTAGTATTTTAGACAGGTAAGGGAGATTTGAAATCGGTCTATAGTTTCCTAGTTCATTGGGGTCTAAGTTTGGTTTCTTGATAAGAGGCTTAATGACGGCCAGTTTAAAGGGTCCTGGGACATGGCCTAGATTAATTGACGAGTTGATAATGTTATAAATGGGCTCAATTGCAACGGGTAATAACTCTTTTAATAATTTAGTTGGTATGGGGTCTAATAAGCAAGTTGTAGGTTTAGATGTTGCAATAAGTTTAATTAAATCTTCCTGTTTTATAGGTGAAAAACACTGTAGCCTTTCTTTTGGGGCGATGGTTGGTACTAATTTATAGGACAGACTTGGAGGTTGAGTTTTTACTATTTTGTCTCGTATGTTTTCGATTTTCTCTGTAAAAAAATTCATGAAATCATTGCTACCAAGGTGCGGCGGAATACCCAGGTCAGGTGAAGTCTGTTTATTTGTTAGTTTAGCAACTGTACTAAATAAAAACCTTGGATTGTTTTTGTTAGTTTCTATGAGGTTACGGAGGTGCTCAGCCTTTGCTGCTTTTAGTGCCTTTTTATAACAGTTTGCACTCTCTTTCCACGCAATTTTAAAGACCTCTAATTGGGTTTGTTTCCATTTGCGCTCCAGTTTACGTGTTTCTCTTTTAAGGGCGCGAGTGGTGCTATTGTACCATGGTGCTGCGTTTTTCTCATTAATCTTTTTTGACTTCATAGGTGCGACAGCTTCTAATGTATTAGAGAAAATAGTGCCCAATTTGCTGGTCATGTCATCGAGCGATTCTATATTTATTGGTATGGTTATTAAAGGAGTCAGATCTGGCAAGCTCTTTGCGAAACTATCTTTAGTAGTCGAGGTAATTGTTCTACCCTGTCGATAACGAGTTAAACGGCTGATTTCTGCAGTGCGCAGTGTACATGTTATAAGATAGTGATCAGTGACATCGTCGCTTTGAGGTATAATATCTATATTGGTTAGATCGGCTCCGTGAGATATAATCAAGTCTAGTGTATGATTAAATCGATGAGTGGGTCCATTGATGTGTTGTGTTACTCCAAAAGAGTGTAATAGCTCTGTAAACGCCACTGCTAATGCATCGTTAGCACTATCTACGTGGATATTAAAGTCTCCGACAATTAGTACTTTATCAACGTTAACCAATAGGTCCGATAGGAAGTCCGCAAACTCTTTCAGAAAATCAGTGTAGGGACCAGGGGGTCTATACACTGTAGCCAACGTACAAGAAAGCAATGGTTTTTTACTGTCAATTGGAACAATTATGTTCAACGCAAGCACTTCAAATGATTTAAATTTATGCTCCGTTCTCTGAGTTACAGTAAGAAAGTCTCTAAAGATTGTTGCGACACCGCCACCTCGACCAACCGGACGTGGCTCATGCATATAACAGTAGCTTGGTGGTGTACACTCATTTAGACCGTAATAATCATTTGGTTTAAGCCAGGTTTCGGTAAGGCAAAGTATATCAAAACTGTTGTCTGTGATCATTTCATTTACAATAACTGCTTTTGAATTTAGTGATCTAATATTAAGTAGGCCGAACTTTATGAGTTTGTTTTGGTCGTTTATTACATTGTCCTCAGGTTTAATCACGATTAGATTTTTTCTCTGAGATTTGGCTATTTTGTTATTTTGTAGTATTATTCGGGGGACAGACACAGTCTCTATGCATTTGGAAGCAGTAACATTTATAACAGATGAGTGGGAGGAACACAGACTATGGTTGAAGTTTTGACTTACCGCTGGGAGACGTAGTCAAGCGGTGCGTAGCGTCTTTGAGATGTTGTCAGACAGAAGAACCGCTCCGATGCTGCTGGGGTGCAGGCCGTCAGGGCGAAAGAGCCTAGGTCGCTCCCAGAACAGATCAAAATGATCAACAGAGAGCAGCTTCTGTTCAATACACCATGACATCAACCATTTATTTAGAGCAAATAGTCTACTGAACTTTTCATTCCCTCGTCGGTAGGTAGGAAGCGGCCCTGATACGATGATCCTCGCCGTGGGCGATGCGTTGCGTACCATCTCGATCAGACTCCTGAAGTCCCTCTTCAGGATCTCCGACTGCCTCATCCTGACGTCATTCACCCCCGTGTGCAGCACGACAGCTCCGACGTTAGCATCGTCCTTCAGGATCGCAGGTACCTGCGCAGAGACATCAAGAACACGGGCGCCAGGAAAACAATGAAGTGCGCACCTTACCTTTAGTGGAGGAAGCGCATAAGTTCCGGACGATTGAGTCTCCGATGACCACAGCGTTGCATTCCGTCTTGCAGAGGGCGGCAAAGCGGCGGTTGGGTCATCGCTCCAGTCCTGGCTCGCGCCTTTCGCCGTGGGTGTGCCGGTGCAGGAGTGAAGTTCATTTGGGCTGACCGTGTTCTCGAAGCCTGGGCTCTGTGCAGAGAAACACGCGGAGTAGAAGTGGAAGGAGTATTAAAATCGCGATGAAAACTTACCGCGGATTTGCGAGCGTCAGCTCTGGATGTTTCCAGCGCCGTTTTTACGTTCTCGCAGCCGTGTCTGCTTCTCTAGTAGATCCTGGATCTGCTTCTCCACAGCCTCCAGTTCCGACTGATGTGCGATCGTTTCCTCATCTGCACTCAGAGGTACAAACACATCTGAAACATTAGCCATTAGTGATGTAATAATGAGAACAGTGTGTTAAGCAGTAAGCAGACAGGCTGGGAATGCTAACAGCCTGAGGCTAATAGCGAGTGATCCGATAAAAATAAATTATCGGTGCGTTTAAGGACGATTTTTGGTATGGGATATACTTAAGGATATGTTTTACCCTCGGTGAATAACAATTTAAAACACAAGTCTTAAGATATAACAAGAATAAACGATGTATTAAGAATAAGTTTGAAAGAGCTCCGACTCAAACCACGCGCTCTCAGCAAACAGGAAGTGACGTCTTGACAACCATGACAGTAAGATTCCTGAAAAATGTAAGTAGTGTAACATTTAGTTCAAAATCAGAATATAGTCAGTTAAATAGTCAGATCTAGAATTAATTTAGTTGGTAAAACATAAAAAAGGGTGAAAATGGCTTTACATTTTAGCGTTGTGAAAGGACAAAAACTAAGTAATGTATATAACGTGTCATTGCGTAACATGTATACGTGTCCGGCTCGCTAATGCCTTCTCTTTGCGTGCATTCGCGTTAATAACGTCCATCTGTCCGGCCTAAGCATTCATTCCGGTCCCATACATTAGCGGCCCACCAGGAAAAGTTCCGATAGTCCAGATGGCTGGTCTGCCCCTGGTCACGGCCGTAGGCCGTCGGTGGGACGGCCGTTCTGGACTTTGACAAAATGTCCTACTGGTCAGTCGGCCCCTGAGCAATAATACAATAGGTACTAATATAAAGTTACTAGTTTCAACAAAAGCCAGATCAATACCTGGTGAGAGAAAGAGAGAGGGTTAGTGTTATTTAGTCATTTTACTCATTTGTCTGTCAAGTACTCACAGAACAGATGAGTTTTAAGTAGTTTTTTGAATGTTGTGAGAGATGTGGTTGACCGGACTGAGTTAGGAAGAATGTTCCACCAAGAAGGAGTTGTGAAGAAGAATGGGTGGGAAAGTGATTTACTGCCCTTTTGAGAAGGCAATACAAGACGCCGCTCGTTTGCTGAACGCAGGGTTCTTGATGGGGTGTAGGAGGGTGTGAAAGTATGCCGGAGCAGATCCAGTGATAGTCCTGTAGGCAAGCATTAGTGACTTGAATCTGATACGGACTTCAACCAAGCCCTTCACGTGAGCCCTCTTGGGCTGTTGGAAGACGAGGCGTGCTGCTGCATTCTGAACCAGCTGGAGTGGTTTGATAGCCTTTGCAGGAAGACCAGCAAGGAGAGAAGTGCAGTAGTCCAACCTTGAGATTACCAGGGCCTGGAGTTGTGCCGCATGCTCAGTGAGAAAGAGTCTAACCTTTCTAATGTTAAATAAGGCATATCTGCATGACCGCGTTGTCTTTGCAATGTGATAATTGAAGGACAGCTGTTTATCAAATATGACTCCGAGGTTCCTGGCTGTTTTGGAAGGAGTGATTGTGGTATTGCCAAATTGGATGGTGAGATCGTGTTGCACCGTGGGGTGTGCCGGAAACACGAGTAGTTCTGTCTTGGCAGGGTTCAGCTGTAGGTGATGCTCTTTCATCCAAGCTGAGATGTCTTCTAGGCAGTCTGCAATGCGAGCTGCTACAGTGGTATCGTCTGGGTGAAACGAAATGTAAATCTGGGTGTCGTCAGCATAACAGTGATATGAGAAGCCGTGTGCCCGTATGATGGGTCCCAATGATGTCGTGTAGATAGAAAAAAGCAGCGGTCCAAGCTTCAATCCCTGAGGGACCCCAGTGATCATGTGGTGAGCAGTGGACAGCGAGCCCCTCCATGACACCCTGAAGGATCTGCCGGAGAGGTAGGATTTGAACCAGCGGAGAAGAGTGCCTGAGATTCCTAGAGATGACAGGGTTGCTAGCAGTATTTGGTGATTGACAGTGTCAAATGCTGCAGATATGTAGGTCTAGCAGAATCAGGACCGATGATTTAGATTCCGCCTTGGCTAGCCGCAGTGCTTCTGTGACCGATAGCAGTGCAGTCTCAGTGGAGTGGTTCGTTTTGAAGCCATACTGCTTGTCATCCAGTAGTTTGTTCTGGGATAGGTAGGAAGACACCTGGTTGAAAACTGCCCTTTCAAGTGTTTTTGCAATAAATGAGAGGAGAGAGACAAGTCTGTAACTGTCGGTAGTAGAGGTCCAATGTGGGTTTCTTAAGTAGGGGCATGACCTGGGCCTGTTTGAATGTGGATGGAAAAGTGCCGGTGAGCAGGTAGGGTTGATGATGTGTGTGAGTGCTGATGTGTGTGAGTGCTGGTGTGAGTGTGCTGGATATGGCCTGAAGGAGATGGGAGGGGATTGGGTCAAGGGGACAGGTGGTGGGGTGGCTGGAGAGAAGTCTGGTGACTTCAGTGTCAGTCACTGGGGCGAAAGAGTTCAATGTTTGAAGTCAGGGTAGTGTGTACCGAGGTCTGATGTGCTGAGAATTGTTTGCTGATGGATGATGTTTTCTCAGTGAAAAAGTCCTCTGCAGTCAAAAATGAAGTGGGCGGGGGAGGAGGGGGGCAAAGAAGAGAGTTAAATGTCTTGAAAAGCTGCAGAGTGTTAGGTGCCTTGCTCACCTTGGTGGTATAGAAACATATTTTAGCTGTGGTAACACTAGCAGAAAAAGAGGAGAGTAGTGACTGGTAGTCCCTTAGGTCAGCAGGATTCTTGGTCTTGCGCCATTTCCTTTCAGCAGCCCTGAGTGTACTCCGTTGTTCACAGAGGATGTCAGACAGCCAAGGGCAGGAGGGGATGGCGCGACCTGGTCTGGAGGACAGAGGACAAAGGTTATCTAGACAGGAGATTAACTATTCCCTTACAGAAATATACAAAAATAATAATCTTCCAGCGCCTTCCCCTCCTGCCGCCGTCGAGCTGTGGGTAGGGAGGTCAAGTGGGGCTCCCTTTACGAGCTCCGCGGATGTTACGACGCCGGCGCAGTGCCTGTGCTCTCACAGACTGCCAGAGTCTCCAGTCTCTTACTCCGAGGAAAGTCTTCACCCTTCCCCCAAAGCACAAGCCATCATCTCTTTTGGTTGTGAGGAAGAGGATATCTTGTCCATGACCGCCTCTGACCCAGGCGACTGGTCAGAAAAGGCAGTGGACGAATCGGCTGCACCAGCTTCACTCGATCAGGAGCTTCTCCAGCTACTCACCGAGGCCGTGAGCGATATGGGCCTGGAATGGTCAGCCCCAGAGCCAGTGGCGGACTGGGAGTAAAAAGTGGCCCTGGACTTCTTCAGCAGGAGAGGCCCACAAAACCCAGCTCGCAACATAACATAACACAACAATGCACTGATGCACAAACATTCTATAGCACTATAATTCATAAATGTAAATGTTTTTTAAGACCTTTCATGCCACCTTGCAAGTCAATAAAACATTAAACAGTAAAGGCCAGTAACAAGGCTAAGCAACAAACAGAAATCAAAATGACATAAAAGCCTGCCTAAACATGTAAATTTAATATAAAGTATTTGTTGTAATATAAGGCAATGTATTTAATCTGACCATGACATGGTGTGACTAGACTTTGCTTACAAATATTGTTTTAAATCTATTGAGCTATAAATTTCAAAATCAACATTTATACAAGTTTTAAAAAGTTAGTGTTTAGGATTTATAAATTGAGAAGAGAAAGAGAGGAGAGAAAACATTCATTATTTGGGCTTAATAAGTAAGTACCTTACTTATAAGCTTAATAAAAAGAGCTTAATAAGCTTTTTAAAACTATACATTGAATACAAATTTGACAGGAAAATTAAAAGTCATTTCATTGCCTGTGATGATAGTTCTGCAGTTTATTGAATTCTTCCATGCTAATAAAATGGACTATATACACAGTCATATCTTATGCCTGATATGCTATATCTTACCTGTTTCAGTCTGTCTTAAATTATGTGACAAACCATTTTTCATTTTTCTAAGTTTTCAACAGCAAAACTCACAAACATTTTTATTGTAAAACTGTTGGCTTTGTTATGTTTGCCTTCTTACATCTCACTAAATGGTCATAATTCAAACTGAATCCCCACATTGGAGTTTGCGCATGTTAAGCGCCCGCCTACCGACAGTAAGTCCTGCCTCCTTCAATTTGATTGGCTGAAAGTTCTGTCTTCTTTAGTTTGATTGGCTGTATTCTGCATGCTCTCTGTAATTTGATTGACTGGAATTCTGTGAACCCGGTCTTTATTTAATTTGATTGGTCAATCTTTTGACATTGACAAGCACTTGTTACCGCTGCTGCATTAAACCACTGGGACACAGAAATTACAACAGCCAGGGAAGGGAGGGCAGGACATTCGCAAGCACAAACACACGCTCTTTTGTGCACGATCGACGCACTTATCCATCTGAATATAAAGAGATGTAATATTATGGCTTCTGACTTTTTGTACTGAGTGGGACGGCCCACATTTAACAGCAGCCCACCGGGAAAACTCCCGGTGCTCCAGATGGCCAGTCCGCCGCTGCCCAGAGCAACCGGCTGGTAGGTGGATGGACGGCACTTACCTCAGCGCAGGCCGCCACTCTGACACTCCACAGAGGCTGCAGCCGTTCTTTCCAGAGCTCCACGAGGAGATAACCCGGTCATGGCACTCCCCTCACTCAGCCCGTACCCGAGGGAACTCATCTCCTCACGGTGGTAGAAGGGGCGGACAAACATGGCTACTCCCAGTCACCACCTTTTGAGGAAGCCATCGCGGCGCATCTCTGCTCGAGCGACTGGCACGCAGCCCTTGCCGCAGCAGTCTCTGATGCAACCTCTAATGAATTCCCTGAGCGTGTGGGCGTTGCTTCCGGCAGTTTCGAATTGGGTGGTAAATATTGTACAGAAAGGCATTGCTTATCAGTTCAAAGTGCTACCGTTCAGGCTCGCCCTAGCCCCTTGCACATTCAAAAAATGCAGCACTCTCCCCCCTGAGACTCAGCAGGATGCACATTCTGAATTACCTCGACGATGGCTCACTGTCGCCCAATCGCAGGACACTTTAGAGGTTCACAGGTGCGAGCTCCTTGCCCATCTAGAGCACCTAGGCCTGTCAGTGAACATGCAGAAGAGCGTGTTGCAGCCTTGTCAGTCAATCACATTCTTAGGAAAAACTGTAGACTTGCGATGATTGCGCGCTTGTCGTCGGAGACAATTCAAACCATTTTAAGCGTTCTGAATTCGATTGCGAGGAGCACTTTGGTTCCCCTGAAGATGTTTCAGTGGCCTCTCCAGCTGAGGGCGGCTGCAGCAGCTGTGTGCTGTCTAGGTCTGCTGCATATGAGACCGCTACAAATTTGGCTAAAGGGCCAAATCCCCCAAAGAGCATGGAGAGTGGGAATTGTATCGAGACGCTGTCGCCTTGGCTTAACATGAGTATGTATGAGCGAGGGATCAGTTTAGGCAGGGTGCTCAGACGCAAAGTGGTTACAACGGATGCGTCTCTGTCAGGCTGGGGGAGCTCTCTGCGATGGAAGACCAGCGTCCGGCATGTGGATGACCGCCTTGAAGCAGCAAACATAAACTGCTTGGAGTGTGTGCGAAGCGATGTGTTTAGCACTTCAGCAATTTCTGCTATTCGTGAGAGACCATCACGTTCTCATACAGATGGACAGTTAAGCGGTGGTGGCTTACATCAATCGTCAGGGAGGTTCAGGCTGGCCCAGCGTCTTCTTTTCTCAGCTGGCCCAGCTTTTCTTGATCAAGGCAGTTCATGTACCTGGAGAATTGAACCGTGAAGCTGACATGCTCTCCAGAGGGGGCATTATACATGGAGAATGCAGGCTGCATCCTCTAACGGTAAAGATGATTTGTAGCCTCTTGGACAGCGGAGATCGACCTCTTCACTTCAGAAAAGAATACCCGCTGCCCGCTGTTTTTCTCTCTCACGAGCACTCCCCTGGAGGGAGATGCGCTATCGAGCAGCTGTCCCCGAGGTTAGTATGCATTCCCTCCCATGAAGCTATTGCCACTAGTGCTGCAGAAGATCAGGGAGGAGAGAGCCACCCTCTTTTTGGTGGTGCCGAAGTGGCCCAATCAGCCATGGTTTTTGTAGCTGGTGAACCTATCGACAGTCTGGCAGATTCCATTGAGGAGAGAACTCCTGTCCCAGGCAGGGGACACCATCTGGCACCCCAAGCAAAATACCACTACATTTCTCTCCACGCTTACTACCGGCAATGTTTCGATTGTATAAAATATAAATATTTTGCCTGTGATTACAATACAACAGTCTTTAAGCATGAGGAAGCCGATGCCCACTTCTGCTTTGCATGAAACTTTAAAAACAATGTGCGCTAAATAATTAACCTGTCAATGTAATGAATAAATGTGTGGCTGTGGATGCAGTCTCCACCCACTGTATTTTATTGTGTCATATTTAATTGGTTTACAAGAAAGGTTTTTAGGAGTGGCAATGTCACAATGTCGTAAAGGCAGCACGCCTTTCGTGTATGCGTTTTACATGAAAATAGCTGTAATTATTTCCCAAAAAGGAAAAACTCATGTGAACTCTGTCAGGTAGTAATTATTCAAACGTAACCTCCATCAGTGTAAATGTATGAGACTGAAATGAGACTGAAAAGTGTCAGAGAACTGATCTGAATTCAGTGGTGTCTAAATTCATGTTCTTATGGACCCGTCCCCAGGAGGTCTATATATGTCAGTTTTTTCAGTCAGTTGTAAAGTTCAGTGTATGTGGTTTGAATTTCGTCATGCTCATGGAACACAGGACATTTTGGTGACAACCATAACTCACCATAGTATGGAAGAATGTTTATGCTGATCTCTTCCATACAATTGTTTAAAATGTGGATGATCATTGCTGATAAAAATGTTATTTAATTGATTATTATTATTATTATAAGCCTCCAAAATTTATTAAAACGTTTAACTCAGCAAAACAATGTTGAGAACAGTGTTGTCTTGTTGAGAAAAAATATTTTATTGGTCTATAAATCTTGTGTGCACCACTTCCAGTATTTACATGCTGGATTGGTTTGTATTTTCATTTCAAATTCCTTTCTGAGTTAATACTGCAAAGATTAGATCAGGTGTTTTACAAACCAGTAAAGAAAGGCATTCAAACCTTAATCTTGTCTGTAATGAAGCAAATAGATTGTAGAAGAGATTAATGTTGTACTTCTTTCAGAATCACCCGATTGGATTTATGCATTATGATGTATTACATTCACAGTGTGAAAGGAGTTGTTAAAATGAAACATTAAAACTACCTGCCTAATTTTGTGCAGGTCCCCCTTGCAGTGTTGAAGTCTCGAGACTCGGACTCGGTCTTGAACTCGGTCTCGAAACCCTATTTTAATGGTCTTGGTCTTGTCATGGACTTGTGTGCATTTTGACTCGGTCTCGACTCGTACTCGAACATGTTCGGAATTGGACTTATGCTCGAGTCCACTCGAGTCCCAGCAAAAATATTAAACACATGGAAAAGACATGCCTTTATGGGCCAAAAATGGAAGTTGTTTTTATAGCTTTTCATGGCATCTCCTGATTGTCTAATATTGATGTCCAGTCTGTACAAAATAAAAACTGGTTGAAATTTTGAGTTTACACATGGAAATAAATTAAGTGAGACTGTTTTAAATAAACTGAGCTGAATGATTTTAGTGCAGTAAGATAGCAAGCAACCATTGAATCAAGGTTAAAAAAGGATGATTTGTCAATGTGCATTGCATTGAATCAGTATCACTTTTGTACCTGCAAAAATCACCATTATTGTGATCTCTTTTAGCTTTAGTTGAGCTCTTGGCTCTTCTATTTTAATGTTAAATTGGGTTTCCTTCAGCCACAACTGTGTGTTAAAATAAATTAGTTGTAGCAAAGAGATGATTACTTCTGAATGGAAATGCATGCATTTTGAAATTGTTTAGATCACTGTTAATAATTGAGTTTGGTTTATTAATGTGTCAGCTCTGTGGATCTGTAGTTTGATATACTGTGATTTTTTTAGGAATTAACATATTCACAATCTGTTAAACCACTTTAACACACAACTACATCAAGAAAATGCATATGAAACTCAACAATGGTGACAATCAACAAAAGAAAGCTTCATGCTGCAATGCATGCTGGGTGATCTGTTTATCTGAATTATTTTGACGATTGTCATCATTGTTGAGGGTTGTATGATGAGGGATGATGTCAGTGAAATATGTTTGTTTATTTTCTCTCAATACTTGTGCATTGACTAGCCAGAGCACTCAGACCAGTCATCAATTGATCAATGTTTAAAACTAATACATTTTATTACAGCCTGACTATTTCCATGAGAACAACCCTAACTTTTGTAAAAGCATGTCACAGTGCACAAGTGTTTTTATAACACTATTACATGACCTGAACGAATTAATTTAACAAAAGTCAAGGATCAAGAGCCCAACTAAAGCAAACACTGATCATAATAATGGTTATTATTGTGGGTACAAAACTCATTTCACAGAGTCTCATTTCATTTATTTCCATGTGAGAACTGAAAGTAGACTGATAAACAACCAGTTTTTACATTGTACCAAGGTCCCCTGTACGTCAATATCAGATGTTCAGAAAACGTAATAATGGGCCAATAAAAGGACGTCTTTTCAACATCGAAAGATGCAGAAAAGATGTCTTTTGGACATATCTTTGGTCAGGGGGAAGTCATAATTGTAATAAAATTACCTTTACAACACTTACTATGTGGCCTTTTTTACCCTCAGCTAATAATATTTTTAAACTAATATCAGTCTAAGTAAATAAAACAAGTGTACATGCCATGGTATATTTAATGCACTGAGCACTCTATGAGCTCGGTGCCAGTTTTATTCTTTCCACCAAACTTTTAACATATTCTTGAAGATTTCTATAGGTCTCGTCTCAGATCTCTTGTCCTAGGACTCGGACTCGACCCTCTCTGGACTCGGTCTTGACTCGAACTCGACCTACTCTGGACTCGGATTTGACTTGGACTCGAATGAGCTGGTCTTGACTACAACACTGCCCCCTTGTGCTGCCAAATAGCTCTGATGCAGAAAGACCTCTGAACACGTCTTGTAGTACCTGGCTATAAAACTGCTTCCACCACCCCGCCTTCCTCCTAAAGTGTATCCTGCTGCCATCTCTTCCCCAGGTAAACAACGCACATGCATGACATGACTGTTCACTTGCTGCCTACTCCCTGACAAGTGCCATTGCCGATATAATTAATGTAATTCACTTCACCTGTCAGTGGCTTTAATGTTGTGGCTGATTGAGTGGATATGTTATACATTTAAATTTTGGTTTAAAATGGTCCATAGCTACCTATACAAAATCGAGTAGAAAAACTCAGACATACCTAAACAACCCCTGCAAAAACCATGTATTGAGGATATTTCACTGAGAATGTTTTAAAACAAAGTAGAAACTGCCCCCTTGTGGCAGATCTATAATCACATCTATAGTCCCTGAACAGTGTTGGTGCCTCTGAGCTTGGCAGGATTTAAAAACTTTACATTTTGCTTTGTTAATAAAAAAATAAAAATAAAGGGAGAATCTGACGTCTTCAAAGTCAGCAATACAAGCAAATTAAATTTATAGGATAAGACTACGCATAAATAATCTCTTCTCCTAATTTTCCAAGTTTATTATAGACTGGCATCTTGTTGAAACATAAGGGTTATGGGGCACAATAAAAAAAGTTGTATTTAGCCATATTATGACATCAAAAAAGCTCTTTAATATCCCAAAAGAAACAACAATCCAAAAGACCAACGAGAATGTGAAAAATACAGACAGAAATCAAATACAGTGTGAAAAAATACACGAGAAAATAGTCTACTACAGTAAACCACAGACAGGGCTAAAATGAGTAATTCTGAACAAAATGGATATGCAAAAATATCACAAAGACTGTCAAGATTCATTATATAAACTACAAAACACAATTGGCTAGAACATGGCTTTTGAAAACACTGTTTGTACTTAATATGACAAAATTCAACAAAAATAAAATAAATGGGTTGGTCAACAGCTAAGCCATTTTCTGTAAATACACAGAGAAGTAAATAAACTAAAAAAGACGAATTAAATGGAAAAATTAAATGAACAAAACAACAAATAAATATAACGATCAGCACATTATAATCTTAATTTTTTCGGTTTAATGGGGGAAACACTCAGAAAATAACAGATTTAATTAATTGTTGCAGTTAAGTCACCACATGAATCTCTGTGCATCGGTACTGTCAGGCCACTTGAATGATTTGTATAGAAATATATATAGTGCAGCTGCATTAACTACTGTGTAAAGGCTGAACTCAAGCATGAGTCTGAACAGAGATGGTAGAGGGACATGTATGCGGTATAACAGATAGGGCAAAATAAAGTATCGAAACTCCAAAAGTTTCTGTGGAACGGTGGCCAGCACCAGACACACGCAGAATGCCAGATACCAAAACAATGACTTGTGCTTTAAAGTATCTAGAAAGTTCCACATTGCAAAGACATATCCAGGGATCAGCAGGAATGGAACAAGGTCATGTCTCTGGAAAATCCTTTTCCATACATAAAACGGATAATGTCTGTTGTCTGCGAGCAGGTATTTGTGAACAAATGTGAATTTCCAAATCAAAACCAAGAAGATGATCATAAGTATGAGATAAGTTAAAGGTTGCTTGCGCAAGGACTGGAAAAACCTGACCACTCTTTGGTAACTCAGGGAGGTAGGGAGAGAGAATATGAGAGTAAATGACAAGAAGTAGAAAATCTGCGGAAAGTTCAGACAAGCTTCATGACTGCTTCGATCACCAACCACAATGCCATTGTTCAACACTATAAAAAACAGAAAACCAGCAGCTATGACCATATATGGCCATGTCGACAAAACCACAGATTTGATATTGTTAGCTGTTCTGACGAAATCCAACAGAAAACGTATAACTCTCATTGCCCCACTGATGGTCAGTGGGACCTGGGAGAGTGATTTCTCATCTCGCTTCTTTGAGAGTTCAGTCCGCCAGCTTTCATCCAGTTTTTGTGCCACCACAGTGCCAGCGCAGAACGCCACCCAGATTATGTTGGTTTGGCGTAAGAGGATGGCACAAATGCCGAGCAGTGCTGCTGTTTTATGGCATCCGTACAGTGCCATGAGGTACATGAACAGCGTGAAGAATGTAGAACCTGCGTCAGTGTAGTACAGGAACGTGAAGAAGTAGAGCACAGGAAATGTGGACAGAATCAGTGAGGACAACATTCTGCGGGCTGCAAATTGGGACTAAAGAAAAAGAGATACTGAAATGAGAACAAGCGCATGACATTGAATGGTTAATTTGACCTTATTTCAATTTTAGATTTTTGTATTTATATATAACATTTTTTATAAATGGCAAATTGGTTATGATGGAAACAAATTGACAGAGACACAGAAATTTTAACAATGATTTTAACGTTTCCACATCATGTGTGAGTATCCAATTAGATGTTATTTTATAAATAAATACAAAAATATGTATCTATTTTTTATTCTCATTCAATTTAAATGACTGCTATCTTACTGAAAGATCAAAGTTGATCCATTGTTTTCTTCTCACGAAATACTTAGCAATACATCACTGTCACGCACCATTAGCATTATAAAGCAACACCTCACATTTAAAGATTGATGAAGCCATTATCACATCGTTACAGTAAACATTAACTTAAATTAAGTTGAAATCAAAGACCTTAGGGTGCAGTCTGCAGATGATCAGATAGATGATATATAGATTCCCAGTGTTGAATAGCAGATTGATAAATCGCAGCATGGCAGTGGAGCAGACAACTTTGCCCTTTAGATCAGACAGCCACACCACAGGCTTGATCAGACCCACTGATGCCAAATAGAGACCAGGGAGAGTGGTAATCATCGGATCCCACTGTTGACACATTAGACACAATAAAAATAGAAACACAAACAAACTGACGAACAAAATCCGTCATTAAGCACCATACCTCATTAAACTTCCCTTCACAGTACTTCTGAGCTTGGGGGACATGGAATAACTCATCCATGTAAGGATCCCTCTGTTCCCGTGTGATTTTGGAGAACAAAAGGCATGATATTAGGATGTTTATGCTGCACAGAGCTGTGAATATGTGAAGCTCAAATCTCTCCATACTGATTCAAACACACAGAAAACCTCGATCTTTTATAATACACGAGTAGAACCTATGAAGTGATTAAGAAATATCGCGCATTCCTACAGCTCAAAGATCAACTAGAGTAAAATAATTATAAAACAGCATACAGTAAATGTTCATTTTTTTCATCTTATGGTTCGTCACAAACTATAGTCCGTATGGAAACATTGAACAGTTAAACAATAGTTCCGCGTCGATTTTGTCAGAGTAGTTAAAGGAATTTAATTCGCGTGTTTTAATATAGACGTTTTCTATTTAATAACAATGATATGTTTCATAATTTAAAGTAAATTATTGATGCGTCATAAACGGAGATCATTTGGTAGCTATTAAACAAAAAATACAAAGTAAGGACATTATTTAGGTCCATTTTACTTGACCAATTCCAGACTACTTCCGGGCTATTTGGTAACGCCCATTTATCTATTATTTATTTTGTATTTTTTCTTTAGTGGTCTTGGAGTTTTTAAAGTAAATGTTTTGACTGAAACTGTGTAACGTATGCATACTTTTATACACACACAAAAAGTTTAACATATGTCGGACTCGGACCATTTGCAACAGCATATGATGGTGTCACATTATTTTAATTCCGTCTGTGGGCGGCACATGAAGTGTGTGTAGTTGAATCGTGTTTCGCTGTGAAAACAGTTAAGAATAATAATTAAAATGCATCGTGCGCATGATTTAGAGCTATTCCCGGAATACACAGTAACTCAGCTGCTATTTAAAGATCTAAAGAATGCGGCAGAGTTGAGAAAAATGGCAGTGAATAGCGAAATTAAAGGCGCTTTGATTAACCCAACAATGGTGAGAGCACATGCTACTTTTTTACGACTGTTAACAAACTCCTTGCAAAGTTTACATTTCTTCTGCTGCCATGTTTTGGAACAATGTCTATGCTTATTTCGATCAATACTATGATATTCAAACCGTACGTTGGGAGACCATGTAAATATTACGGTGTATAACTTTGGTAACGTAATCATCAGTACCATGGTAACGTTACTATTATCTGACACATCAAGGTGCACACGGTGTTTTGTTGTATACCTTATAACGGGGGATTCAACTTTAAATCGTGCTGTTTTGCAGCAATATTTTGTTTCTGAGAGATAATTCTATGTTATTTACATATTTGATTATGATAGAGCTGGATAAAGAAGGACGCGGTCTCTTGACATGTCTTCAACACAAAACTTCAAATGCTATTAGATTATTAATGATAATCTTAAACTAAAATTTATTTTATTATTAAGTTTATTTATTTTATTTAGCCTTGTTGTGCAAGTTCTCTGGAGCTTGTGCAGAGGCAGCAGCTTTTGCCAGAGGGGAACTGGAATCCCCTGGTTGGGCCTGGGTTCTCCTGAGGTTTTTTTTCTCGATTAGAGTTTTGGGTTCCTCGCCACCGTTTGCATACTGTTTTTGCACTATCTGCCTGACCGGGGGGGCTGCTTTAGAATCTTGAAGTTTTACTTAATTAATATTGCATATAGGAATTTATTATCTGCTATATTTGACCTGTGCTTCTCTCTCCTTTATCCTAAATGTGTGCTCTCACTGAGCGTGTGTGTGTGTGCGTACTTGTCTGTGTACGTACGTGTGTGTGTGTGTGTGTGTATGTGTGTGTGTGTGTGTGTGTGTGTCTCTGTGTGTGTTGGTGCGTGTGCGTGTTGTGTGTGTGGAGTGTTTTGTGTGTGGGTGTGTCTGTCTTCTGTGTTTTCAACCTTTTCTTGTTTTTGCAGGTACAACTTTGATTGTTTTGCTTGTAGTCAATGTGTCTCATGTACAGCTGCTTTGTAACAATGAAAATTGTAAAAGCGCTATATAAATAAAGTTGAGTTGAGTTGATTATTTTTGTATAGGTTGTGGATGCATTCCAGATTCTGGTTGCCGCAAATAAAGCGGTTCACCTGCATAAAAATGGAAAAATGAAGACCAGGAGTATGTACTCTGAAATAATTTTTAATCTATCACCAACAAACAATGTAAGTTGATTCCAGGACAGTAGTTCAGTTGTTATATGCTATATGAATAGGTTGTTCAGTTTTTAATGTGACTTTATTTAACATTAAGCTTTTTGGCCCTTTTAACAGATATCTGAAGCTTTCAAAAGGTTTGGGATCTCAGACAGTGACAACGCTGTTTATATTGTGTTAGTACACAATAAAGAAGAAACACTCAATGTTGATGACATCATCTCAAAGGTGGATGGACAACAGATTGATGTTGATCAAGTGTCTGAATTCACTGATGCTGCTAAAGTTAAAAAGGTTTGTTTCTTCATAGACAATGATGTCAATGAATTTGAGATGAATCTGGCATTTATTTGACAAGTACTTCTTTTTTATACAGCTATACAAAGTTGCACCATTGGAGGAAAGGTGTGGGAGTCTGTTGGATGCTGTTGTGTGCAGGATGGCCACAAAAGATGTTGCATAGTTGTTGGTCTTTAAACAAATGTATATTCATTGGACTCATAGTGAGTCTCCTGTGTTTATATGTTATTGGCTAATGTAAATGTATCTTTAAACCACATATCGCAAAAGACTGGTTTAAGGGTGTTTTGGAAAATTACAAATGTTTAAAGACTTCTGACTAAAGTATGAATAAAATCTTTTTTTTCATTGGCCTTTTGAGATATTCCCCATTTGCCTCTGTTCATAAGTAACCCATCTTCACTAAGAAAGCCTTTACCTTTGGATGTTCCCCAGCAGTTGCTTGAAACCCATTTTCATTGACCTCTATTGTCTTTAAAATCTTTAAAGCACCACTGAGGAAAAAACGTACATCGTTCATGATATTTGGATATAAATGTGTCTTGTTTTTGTGCACATACTGGCTGGGCTCAGATTGAAATTACTGATTTGTACAGATATAAACTTGTGATGTAGAATACTAGTCAAAAAAAGGTACGAGTATTTGTATACTTTTTTTTGTGATCAACTTTTTATTGTTAGAGTGTCAATGTACAAACGAAAATGCATAAAAATAATGTAATCATCACTTTGAATAACTTTTCCCCAAAATTCCCAAGGCGACCAAACCCCATAACACCTATCTCCCAAATAGTATATTGATTTATAAACAATCTAATAAGTGTAAAAAAAGTCAAGTGTAATAAATGAAAGTATAAAGTAAGAATATAAGATAAAGAGATTTACAACTGCTCTTTGATTAATGAAATAGCATCTTGCCAGGCTGAGAGAGCTTTCTTTTGGGGGGGATATGTCACCTACAAATTGTTATGTTAAAGGAGCGTCATAGAAGATGGAAAATAGAAAAATTAAAGTTGCAGATTTGACAGCAGTTACATGATTAATAAAGTACCTTGAGAAGTATAAGGATGATAAACTGTGAATGTCAAACATGGCACAGCCAAACTTATATTTATCTCCTTTCAAGATAACATTTCAAGTCTAATGTATTTAAGTGTTTTCTCATCTAACAGTTCATATGTAAAAAATACAATATTTGTAACAAATTAATTGAAATTGTACATTTTATTGTTTTGCCCATACAAGAAGATTTATAAAAACACCAGTCAAAAGTTATTAAGACTCTTGAGGAACATAAACATCAATTTAACTAAATGACAATCATGAAAATACAAGCTACCATTATGTTGTTCAAAACATAAGAATACAGCATAATGTTCAGGCTACTCTTTTATACAATAAGAGTGAATGAGGACTAGGGCTGCCAAACTCCATAAAAGAAATAATAACATTTATGTAGTTTAATGACTTGAAGTTCTACAATACATGACTAAAATTTCATTTGTCCATAGCGTTGATTTGCACTTTGGCACATTTGAGATTATACAGTATGTCACGTTTAACGGCGTTGTTCTTTTTGGTGCTTGACAGCCCCATAGACATAAACAGCATTGAAATGACATGGTGTTGAGTAGATGACATTTCTAATTTTTGAGTAAAAAATAAAGTTTGTTTGAGTTAAGTTAAACTAACTTAATCAGGAAAGTTGCTAAGCTCATCTTTGCCAATGTTTCCTCCACTAACGATGACCACAACATTCTTGTCGTCGATGTCTGGTATTCTGTTATTTACTATGGCAGCAAAGGCTGCAGTGCCTGATGGTTCAACAACAAGGCCGGCCGTATATAGAGTAGAAACAGCAGATTTGATCTCTTCATCAGTTACCAGCACGATTTCTTCCACGTATCTCTGACACAGCTCATATGGCAACACACCTGAAGTGAACGCAAGCATAAGTTCAGAATAAAAAAGTCAAAATATTGAATAACTTAACATTTGATATTCACTGTATTAACAGAATGATGCTGAACAGCCGTAAACTTAAGAGATAATAATTCTGTCATTTACTCACCCTTTTGTCATTTCAAACCTTCATGACTTTCTTCCACAGAATACAAAAGAAGATATTTTGAAGAACGTTGGTAACCGAACAGCCCTGGACCCCATTCACTTCTATTGTATGGACACAAAACCAATGCAAGTGAATGGGGTCCATGTAAACATTTTTCAAAATATCTTCTTTTGTGTTCTGTGGAAGAAAGTCATACAGGTTTGAAATGAAAAGGGTGAGTAAATGATTTTTGGGTGAACTATCAGATCTCATACCAGCGAATGGTGGTGCTAGCCCTGAAGCAATGCTTTTGGCATCCATTCCGACAGGCTTTTTCTCAATGAAGCTCTTGTACATTGTACATGCTATTGAGAAAATGAAATTGAGTCAAAACAATTCATTCAACGCTAGATTTTTACCTCATCTCAACAAAACTGGAGTGAAGCTTTGATTATGCAAAAGAGGCTGCAACAATGCTAGGGTGTTCATTGCTATTTGGTTGCAATGTGGAGTGTTCAGAGAGTTTTTAATAGATTTCTCATTTTAGTATGTTGCTATGCGGTGCTAGGGTTTTCTGGGTGGTTGTTTATTGACCCAAGAACCCAATTCAAGTCTCTTATTTTCTAGTATATTTCAGTTTAGGTTTTTTCCCACTGTTTTAACCAGAATTATCATACTGCCAAACACCATAAATCTAATCCCTTACACTATTTGTAACTTGCCTTCCCTCAACAAGCCACAGAATTTGGGTAATCATTCTTTCCAAATATAAGCAAAAAAGTTTTTTAAAGGCAGGCGATGCATCACAAGCCACAAAAAGAGAAACTCTAAAACATCGCAATATTGTGCTTTAAATGCTCACCTCCTTCTGGCTCCACTCCATAAATTCTTGTATTCTCACATCCAGACAATTTGATGGCAGCTGCCACACCAGCCAGTAGCCCACCTCCACCACAACAGACAACAACTACATCTGGATGTGCTATAACGTCCAGAATCTCAAAACCTAAGCTATCATTGAAAGTGATGTTAATACAATAAATTAATTCATACTTATACAATGCATCACAATGAATGGGTTGACTATTTCTTAGACATGTACTAACCTGGCATGGCCTGCTATAAGATCGGGGTCATCATATGAATGCAAGAAAGTCATGCCGTCCTCTTGAACACATCGGTTAACAACATCCATGAGACGTGGAGTTGGCACTCTTTCAACCTCAACTCCTAACCTCTACAGATACAGTATTTTGTTAGTGATTCAATAAATAAGTAACTGCATCTGAACAGTGTGAAAATCTGAAAGTTAAATACTTGTATGAGCGCAGATCTAGAGATGGGAGCAGTTTCGGGCATCACCACTTTGCCTTTTGATCTATAATGCTTACAGGCATATGCAAATGTCTTCCCATAATTCCCAGCAGACATGGTCACAAAATGACCCCCTTTCGGTCTTCTGGCAAACTGGTTGGCAACACCTCTTATCTTAAATGAACCTGGTGGTGTCATTATCTTTTAGATGATAAATTATGCAGGCAGATTTATTGCTATATCAAACATTCTGCTATGAAATGTTGGACCATGAACCCACCCGTCCTCTGCATGTTCTCCAGTTTGATGTGAATCTGGCCAGAGATGTTGAGTGGCAGTGTGGTTTGGCACCATGGGATCATCGGAGTACGGATGACATCCAGCGGGCTACATCTGACAGTTTCATGTGCCTCTCTGAGCATCTCTTCAGTGATGCTGTCAGCTGAGAAATCTCCCATTTTTCTTGTTGGATCAGATAAACATTGCCAGAGGTTGAGTAAAACTCCAAAACTAATACTATCCAACTTATGTGTATTTCTATAGCCTTTTTCACCGTTCTGCATTATTGCAAAGCCACTTTACAAAAATCAATTTTAGAACAACAGTACAGGAAGAAAAAGGAAAAAAATGATAATATGGTTGCTTTTATGTATTTACCATAATTGTGATTTAAACAGAAAGTAAGTATAACAGTCAATTTGTTGAATACTTCATATATTTTCTATATTTCACTATGATTACAACCAGTGATGTTAGTATGATTGAATTTGGCCATAAGAGCTGAATGAAGATACTATTTATTCACTTATTTCTATACTACAATGACAGGACTTCGAAAAAGTCCCATAAGTAAACAACAAAACAACTCCTAAATAACAGCAAGTGTTGCTGCATTGTATCACACTATTGGTTTGCTAAAACGACGTAATGAATAAGGCATTACCAGAAAACAGCAAGTGCAATCCAAAATGAATGAATTATATTCAATCAAGACAAAACAACGGTGATATAAACGGAAATTCGAGTGGCACCGATAACCTACTGGTTCTGCACGCGTGGCTGCACTGAGCAATGGGCGTATATGGCAGCAAATATCGCGAGAGAAATCTGTTCAGTATGCTTTCATATTGCTCTCGCGGCACTTAAATGGAAGCGCTTGCTAGGCTGCTTAATTCCTTTTTAGGGTTCCACTCAGGACCATATGTATATATCTATGCTCAGGACGACTTTATTGAACTGACGACTTATGTAAAGGTTGGTACCTGACACAACAATAAAAATGAAAATACCTATTAATCACAAACGATTGTGATTACCTTTAGGCTCCGCAAGTGATTCTAAAATTGTGACCCAGCTGTGGAAACATAAAATAATCTAACATATGTAAACATTCTGTCAAAATAACCATGATTTCTTTAATATTGAGTAAGTAAGGCCATGTCAAAAATTAAAATCATAGTGAAATTTATAGTTGAAATCATACTTTGATGCTCCTTATATCAAATAAAAAAATAATCCGATTTTGAGACTAGCCTGGTTTTCAGAGGTCACAAAATGTTTAAATTTTTCTATATATTTACAATATATCTGAAAATATGTAGAATAAAACATTGTTAATATATTGAATAAAACAAAGAATTTATGCTTTTCATAGGCTATACATTTCTTGTTTTTATAGCCAGTCTTTGAGACTTGTAATCAAATAGCCTAGATTAAAAAAATCACATGCAGGAACTTTTTACATGACGTTTTCAATCTATATAAACTACAAACAAGACAACTCGCATTGCGTGAGGGTTCACTTTTAATTCTATGTGCATGTTTAATAGTATCTTATTTGTGTGTTTATTTGTCTGTGTATATTGGTAATAACGTTATTAATCTATGTAATATCAAGATGTAATATCATTATTGAATGTGTTACTTTATGCCTATATTTTATTACATGTGCGACATTGTCACAATCGTACAGGAAGAGAAACCAATTGCAGGCAGCGGGGATTAAGGGGTTAACAGAGATTTTATTAAACAAAGAAACAAAAAACACAAAACAAAAACCCACGCGGGGGTAAAACACAGGAACAAGAAAACAATATACAAGAACAGAACGAGGACTCACTAAACACTAAACTGGACACTTAACAACACTTAGCAAAAACTAGACTAAACACTTACTACAGGACTGGGGATTACACAGCAAACAGGAACATGGAGTACATGGACCGTAATGCACACATCAATCCAAGAGCGCAAGACAAAGGAACATGAGGGCATTAAATAGGGAAGACAAACGAAGGATAATGATGACACAGGGCAGGTGAGGGTAATCAAACACGGCCGGGAAACAATACAGGAAAGGAGAGGGGCGGGGCCAATGACGAGACACTGGAGAGAACGCATATTATTGTCAAAAGGACAATAATATGTTTCTCTCCACACATAACCAAAGACTTTGTCATGGCTCTGCCTCAGGACCAGGAAATCCAAGACTAGGTGAGGCAGAACCATGACACGAAACCACACCCACAGACGATCAGACATACTAATACTTAAACTACATAGATTTAATCAGAATAAATCAAGCTTTGGCAAAGCTTGATTTATTCTATAAATTTTAATTATATTAAAATTAGATAGAGTTGTGACCTGTTGACACACTTGTTCTTATAGTGTAACGCTTTCATTGTGACGAATGTGAAGCTGACGTCACGCCCTATGTTGCATGTTGTAGTGGGGCCGCCATCTTGGGAGGATCTTACTCCACTACTATTATTGTTTTGATATGTACCGTTACTTGTTTTGTTTAATATATGGAGAAATTGAAAGTGAAAGAACCATGGACTTTTCCTGAATGACTCTGCGTAATGCTATTGCAGTTTTTAACACAGCAAGACCGACCTACCACAGTTATATTTCCTAATCAAACAAGGAAAAACAAAACACTGCATTGAACGCACTAGCAGACATCCTCCCAAGATGGCGCAACATTCAACACGGCATGACGTAGCTTCACATTCTCATATGGTCATAGCAAACCAAATAATATGTGTTCCTGTAGCTCATCTGGTTGAGTATTAAGTTAGCAGTGCAGAAGGAAATGTGAATTCGAATCCCAGTGCAGCGATAACAAATAGCAACGATACTCGTCTCACTTTCAAGTGGTAGCATAAAACATTTATTTCATGTAGTAGTATAATACTGCCATCTACTGGGTTAGTTCTGTAACTCAAAGTATGTAGAAGAAATACGATGTAAAGTAATTCATTATTTATGTACTAAAAACGTACTAATGTACTCATGTACTCCCTTTCAAACATCTGAGGCTGTTTGAAGCGCTGACATGAGAGTCTTCGGATATGCACAAAAAAATAACATTTATGTACATTAAGTCAGGGCTTTACGCGCTCCTATTTATTTATCTAACTTATTTACTTGGCTAAGAAATACACTGCAAATTTAATTAATAATCATATTTAAGTCAAGTCAACTTTATTTATATAGCGCTTTTCAATTTTCATTGTTACAAAGCAGCAGTGGTGTAAAGTATTGGAGTAAATGTACTTAGTTACTTTACTTAAGTATCTTTTTGGCTACTTTGTAGTTGTACTGAGTATTAAAGATATTAGCAACTTTTACTCTCTACTTAACTACATTTTTGAACAAGTATATGTACTCTTTACTCCACTACATTTGTAATGACTAATGCAATTACACATTACATTTTGCATGGCACCTATCTTATAATTAATATTGCCATTTACAGGGCAATGAAGGTACTACAATCTTGTGGATTTTGCCCTAACTTACAAAAACTTGTCAACATGGCTTCTTTATATGAATATGAGTGCAGTATCAGGTAGATGTCAATCGCTGGCGGTTTATACACGGTTAGCCCTTACCCGCTATTTCTACAGTAATATATTGGCAACACTGTTGCCAGCTAGTTACTGTAGGTCACACATCTACAAAAGCTCTTATTTTTAAAACTAACTCTTCCTAAATGTGCTCTAAACATGTTTGCTCAAAATTTGACCATATGGTGGGACTATTGCCATGAAGTGATGTAAACCAGTAAAAAGAATGTATAGTATTTCAATTTTCAAAAGTGCTCTCACACTATATAGACAAAATATTAACCTATAGAATGAGTCGGACACAGAGAAATGAACAATTCACATATGAATCTCAACAATGGTGACAATCAACTGAACAGCTTCATGCTGCAATGCATGCTGGGTACATAGTACAAAACTCATTCATGATTGTTTGTCACCATTGATGAGGTTTGTATGTCAAGTGTCTAACTGTGTCTCAATTGCAAAGAAAGATTTTCTGACAGAGATCTTTCCATTATAACATGTAATCACTTTACCAAACATATCTTAATAAATCTTAAATGCTATATTATTATTATTTAATGATTGAATTCTTTCAGATGTATCTTCAGTTACTAAGCAAACATAAAGTTGCGGTTCCTGTAAAGTCCCTTTCAGTGTTATTGTATAAGTGTACATTTTAAAGCTACAAGAAAGTCAAAGAGTCCAACCAAAGCAAACACTGATCGCCATAATGGTGACTTAAAACATAATTGAACCACTATGAACTAGAGTTCAATCTCAATAAGATCTTACACAGATGACAGAAATAAAGTGAAAGTGGTGTCTGTAATATGTGAAGATGTTATTGATGTTTGTGTTTAATTCTCCTCTGGTGAAATCTTGACAGATTTATTGTGTTCATCTGTTATTTACACTTGTTCATCTAAGACTGTGTGACTTAAGTGCGTTAATAGATTCTTTAATAATGTATCTTCAAACAGCCATTGCAGTAGTTTACTGTAAAACACCTACAGTAACTAGCTGGCAACAGTGTTGCCAATATATTACTGTAGAAATGGCAGGTAAGGGCTAACAGTGTATGTGAAATGAGGACATGACTGCAGCTGGCCATGAGGCCCAAACCAGCATGTCCAGTGCAAAAAGGCTTTGACTTTTTAATTCTACTTAACATTATTTTATTTATCTGTTATATTGAAGAGACCTTTTTGAAGGACTTTGGTTTACTTATGAGCACTTGAGCTTAAATGAGACTTAGGGTGTTTGTAATGACGTAGGTTATGGTGTCGACCATGATTTGTTGCAATTTTGAGGTGTTCAGTCTTATTATGATTTAAGAAAATAAATGCGATTGCTCTCCTCACAAATCAACTGTTTTTCACTGACGTGTCTCTTAAGTGTTGAGGACTAGTGCTTCTTTGAGCCTACATTCAGTATGAGTAAAATACTCAAGTACTGTTAAAATCAGATACTCTGAGACTTTTACTGAAGTCGTTTTGGAATTGGTGACTTGTAACTTGTAATGGAGTAATTTTCACTGCAAGGTATCTGTACTTTTACTTAAGTATGGTTTTCAGGTACTCTTTACACCTCTGCAAAGCAGCTGTACATAAAACATACTGACTATAAGCAAAACATTTAAAGCACACATTTAAGATAAGGGAGAGAGAAACACAGTGCAAATATTAAACAGACTATAAATTCCAATATGTAATATTAATTAAGTAAAGGCATTACAAAGAAACAATTCAAAATACCGTTTCCCAAAAACTTTTCAACTAACGTTACAGCGACTTTTGGTGTTACAGTTAAAAGGGTCCTACTAGGAACATGATGGTTTCGTTGGCGCTGGTCTTTGTTACCGGTCGGGCGATGTTTTGACGGGGACTTCAATCATGGCGACCTTCATGATAGAGCCATGAGATCGTGACGTTTCTTAATTCGTCTGTTTAACTTTATTTCAGCACATATTAAGTGCAGATGCGATGGGTTTAGTTAGACATGTCGTGTGTGCAATGTCTGGAGGGGTTGACAGCTCCGTCAGTGCTCTCTTACTCAAAAGAATGGGTAAGAATTCACACTGCCTCTGTCACCTAATTTTGTTACATGACTATTCATAATTAAATCTTTTAAAAACCGCCATCACACGATTGTGCTTATGTTGTGATAACAGTAAAATGAAGCAATCATTTCTATAATAAAATAAACGTGTAATAAAATATTATACTTTCATTGTATTTGTTTTGAATAAGTGGAAGGTAGCCATGTTTTATTAATAATAAATGTATAAAAATAAAATGTATTTATTATAAAAATATAATTTATTTAAAAAACTGTATCTGATTTGATGGCATAGTTAAACAACAGCCAATACAGGTATACTTGTGTGCATCTTACCAAGTCATTTAGTGGCAAGTCGCTGTATGTGGAAAATATATGTAAAACGACACTAAAACACAGGGGGAAATCACTCATAATTCGAGCATGCGAGTGTTAAATTACCAATTTTTTATATTCGACATTTATCATCGAAAACTCTTTTTACTTTTATTTGTAAAGTTTTATAATATGTGACCCTGGATCACAAAACCAGTCTTAAGTAGCACGGGAACATTTTTAGTAAAAGACAAAAATACATTGTGTGGGTCAAAATTATCGATTTTTCTTTTATGCCAAAAATCATTAGGATATTAAGTAAAGATCATGTTCCATGAAGATATTTTGTAAATTTCCTTCCTTAAATATATAAAAACTTTATTTTTGTGAGTGGATGGCCTGCCACAGTGCCCCTGATTAACAACTTAAAAGGCAATTTTCTCAATATTTTGATTTGTTTGCGCTCTCAGATTCCTTAGTTTTAAACGGTTGTATCTCAGCCAGATATTGTCCTATTCTAACAACTCATATATCTATAGATATTATATTATATATTATAGATAGTTTATTTATTCAGCTTTCAGATTATGTAAAAATCTCAATTTCGAAAAATTGACCCATAAGACTGGTTTTGTTGTCCAGGGTCACATATAATCATACAAGATACAAGATCATTGGTTTATCTGTCTATTAGGTTATCACGTGACCGGAGTGTTCATGAAGAACTGGGATACTCATGATGAGAGAGGAGTCTGTTCCTCAGAGAAAGACTGTGAAGATGCTTATAAAGTGTGTAAGATGCTGGACATGCCTTTCCATCAGGTGTCATATGTCAAAGAATATTGGCATGAAGTGTTCAGGTAAATGTTGCAGTTGGTTTTTGTGAACAAATCACTGAATTCATAATGTAGTGCTTATTTTGTTAATTCTTTTGATCTTTCTCTGTTTTTCAAAGTAATCTACTTAGCGAATATGAAAAGGGCAGAACACCAAACCCAGATATATTGTGTAACAAACACATAAAGTTCAAGCACTTCTATCAGTATGCTGTAAATACCTTAGGTAAGTTTGGAGGAAGCTGTCCATTAGCAACACAAAGGTACTGTAATGGTTTCAATCCCAGGGGTCCCATATATCGAATAAAAAATTTATAGATTACATTTATTGTAAGGACATTTGGATAAAGGTCAATGTAGGCTTAGCAGGGACTGTAGCTACTTGGGAAATGTTAGTTATGAAATATTATGTAGTAAGGGTGTGCAAAGCAGCCGGTATTTGTATCTGTATTTGTATTTGTTGAGGGGGGGAAAGTATTTGTATTTGTATTCGAGTAAAATTCAAAATAGGCGTAACAATCCAATTTTTTAATGTTACACTTCTAATTTACGTTATAGTGTACGTAAACAGTAGTGATGGGAAGTTCGGATCATTTTACTGACTGGGATCTTTGAGTCTCGTTCAGCAAAATGAACGAATCTTTTTTCGAGTCATATCGTTCATTTCGTTCATTTTAGCAAAATATAATTAAAATGTTACATGTTACTTTCCTAACACATCTACTACTTATGCAAACGTTGATCACATTACAAACAATACACAACTATAATGCTATAAGAAAAAGAAAAGATTAATTCATTGTTTACCTGGGTCTTTAGTCTATGATTAGCTCACCACACCTCTTATCTGACAAGTCCTCGGGTTTGACTCCTTCGTTCATCACGTGACAGCGTCGTAAACTAAACCAATGCAGTCAGAGCCGGAAAGAGAATTGATTAGTTCACCTCTCGAGTCTTCGGGTTTGAATCGTTCGTTCTTCTTGAATTCCAGTACAGGACCCATAGAATGTTGCGCAATGCGCATGCGCGACTGAACGAATCACTCCCTAAGACGACTCGTTCTTCCCGAGTCACATTAAAGATTCGTTCGTTCAAGAACGACCCATCACTAGTAAACAGAGCGAACATGAGAGCACCCGACTGCAGACGTCAATAATGCAGCGTAATGGAATAATCTCCCGATCAAACTCCGCTTCCCGAAAGTTATAAACTGCCTCCGGAACCCAGTTAAGGTACAAAAATCTATTCAACAAAAATAGTGATGCACGCAGTGAAGTCTTTTTTCGCTCAGCCGAGCCTTCTCTGTTGCTGTGTGGAGCAGCCTGTGTCAGTCACCTCTTTTACCCCCCACCCCCCGACTCCTGAATGTCACTCACTCACTCACTCACTCACTCACTCACTCACTCATGCGGGCATGCACTGCGGTCTCATGAGAAAACGCAGCTTTTTGATATAAAGTTTTTCTTGTTCCCGAATACAAATATTTTTTTAAGTATTTGTTCGAAATAAGTATTTGTAAAAAACACGCTATTTGTGCCTTTCCGAATACCGTTTTCGGGTTCGGCTCCACCCCTATTATGTAGTGATTGCTGTAGAAAATGGTTTAAAAGATCCTTTTTGAATGTTCAGTTTTTTGAAAGCCAGGAAGTCATGCATAATAGGGCTACATGTACTGTGTAATATGGAACACAGCTAAATATTATTTGATTAGAAATCAACCACAGTAGTGTTGAGACAGTTTGTTTGTAGATAATGCCTGTTTTAGTGCCTGTTTTATAAGTGGCATCTGTCTTATTTTACATCACAGTCTTATTCGGAAACAGGTGCTGATGCCATGGCAACAGGACACTATGCCCGGACATCCCAAGAGGATGAGGAGGTTTTCCAACAAAAGTACACTCCACCTCGTCGAACCCTCTTCAGAGACCGATTTGAAATCAGAAAGGGTAAGTAAGTGCATTTGATATATGCTAGGTAAATGACACTTTCATTTTATGTATTTTTTTAAAAGGATGCCGCAAAGCTGAGTTCTATGTTGATATATTGCCAAATTGTGTTTCTGTCATTAGTTTGTTTGTTCCAACTTAAAAACTTGAATTCTATTTTAAATCTTAGCGGTGCGGTTGTATCAGGGTGCTGATCGCTTGAAGGATCAAACCTTCTTCCTTAGCCAGATCTCCCAGGATGCTTTGCGGCACACATTATTCCCCTTGTCTGGACTAACCAAAGACTTTGTAAAGAAAATAGCGGCTGAGGCCAGCTTTCAGCATGTTCTGAAGAAGAAAGAGGTACTATTGATGAAATTATTACATCTTCAATATCAAGAATCTCTGCACAATAGGCTTTTATTACTTGTTATACAGAAGTGTTCGGTTGTGATTAATTATATTTACGTTCTTTCCACCAAAAGAGCATGGGAATCTGTTTCATTGGAGAAAGAAATTTCGAGGAGTTTATCCTTGAGGTATGTGTTTGATACACCGTTTAGCCTAAAAAATACTGTAAATGTGTAATAAAATATGTAATAATATCAATTGCTAGTTTTACATGTTTGCCGACAGCAAATTAATTATGATCGTTATCAAAATTTTCATCCGATAAAGCTCTGGCAGTGTCAGATGCAGTCTCGCAGTGTGGCTTCTCCTCTGAGAACCTACAATATAAAAATCTGAATATAAAAATCTGAATGAGTCTTCTTGCTGTGTTTTGTTTTTTGTGTTTCTTGTGTAACCACACCCCCACAAATCTATGTCAGTTCGTGGTATGATTTGACTAAGACCGCCCACATGTACACGCAAGTAAGGTGGGTGTACCTGTCAGTACAATTGCTTTGGAACCTGATGTTCCAAATATGGTAAGAGGCGTTACATTTCCATCACACGCTTGCAGTATTCGACCAATCACTACGCACTGGTTAACTGGCCAATCATAGCACACCTCGCTTTTCAGAGCGATGAGCTTTGTAAAAAATCTGCGCGTTTCAGAGAGACGGGGCAAAGAGGAGATACAAACATGCACGGTATGTGGAAAATACAGCGTTTTTTAACCTTAAATTGTGTATACACATTGCATTACATCTAAAACAAACGATAATATTTTTTTTTAGCCGTGTCATATGACCCCTTTAATTGTCCCTGTTTTGTATTGTATTCATGGCAAATTCCATTAGTCAATACGTAATTGAATCCTCTATTATATAAATTCCTTTAATATTTCTTTACAGTACCTAGAACCCAAACCTGGAAATTATGTTTCTGTTGATGATGGGAAGATAATGGGCCAGCATAAAGGTGAATATTAATATAGTATATAGTTATTGATTAATATAATTAATATTTATATTTCATGTTCTCAAGGGGGACTGTGATCATTTATGGCTTGCACATATTACTGTTTTTCCCTTAGGCTGGTTCACATTAACACTGGGGCAGAGGGCTAGAATAGGAGGGCAAAAAGACGCTTGGTTTGTGGTTGATAAAGACATCACAACTGGTGACGTATTTGTGGTGCGTTACACATTATCCATACTTTTGTATTTGAATTACTACAAAGGTTGATTAATTTATAACATTTGGGAACACTTGCAGGGTCCAACAACTAACCACTCAGCACTGTTACGAGACACATTACAGACGGACCGCTTTCACTGGATAGCGGAAGAACCACCTCTTGAGCTCATCCGTACTCAGATGATGGAATGTCACTTTTGTTTTAATAACCGGATGCCTTTAAGTGAGTAGCTTACTGTCACCAGCATCATTTGTAATGTCTTGTGTTTTTAACCTGTGTGAAAGATGTGAACTAACGATATACATTACCAAGCAGTATTTTTTTTCTGTTTTGTCCACTGTAATGCTCTGTGGTCAGCCCTGCTAATATAATCTTTCCTCTGGCAGCTCCATGTACTGTGACCTTGAATCTAGATGGCTCAGTGTGGGTAATGGTTAAACAGCCAATGAGAGCACTGACACCTGGCCAGGTACACCAAAATATATATACAGCATGTTTGTTAAATTTACATTTATTAACTACATTCCTAATATGTAGATATAATTGATCATTTACATTTTATTTGAGTATGTCTTTAGCCCAAAGACACTGTATTAGGATTCCTAGTGCAATGAGTACAGTATATTCCCTCAAAATAAGTGGAATTGGCAAACCACGTGCGATTCACCCCATTGGACCTTTTTCACAAGACTGTGTTGACCCGTTAAACAATCATCAGCATAAACAAGTTTTTTATATTTTCATTTTTTTATTGTATGTACGTTTAACACTGTACTTTGTATTATAGAACCTTTGCGTCAGATTACAAAAAAAATAGTTAACGCTAATGTAAGGGGTGTTTCTTATACAGTATCTATGGAAGTCACAGTAAATTTGGGGCAGTGTTTTTTTTAATTGTAGGGGCAGTTGTGGCTTAATGGTTAGAGAGTCGGACTCATGACCAGAAGGTTGCCGGTTCGATTCCCAGGGCCGGCGGCTAACAACTGAGATGCCCTTGAGCAAGGCACCTTACCCCTACTTGCTCCCCGGGCACTGCAGTGATAGCTGCCCACTGCTCCGGGGGTACGTGTGTTCACTACTCTCTGGATGGGTTAAATGCAGAGGTCACATTTCGTTGCCTTGTACTTGTACATGTGCAATGACAATAAATTGAATCTAAATCTAAAAATTTTGACATCGTTCTCTCTTTTGACTGCCGTTATCAGACTCTATTTTTTTCCTTTTGTTTAAAGTAGTGAAAACAGTATCGTTGAGTTTTTCTTTTGCTATTTGAGCAAATGAGAATGCAAAAAATATATTCGTGGTAGTCTTCCATTCACCGATATAGAAGTTTACCCAACTATGAAGACTTCGGCTGCTGAGAAACCCGGAAACGTGAAAAAGGTCCATAGCCAAAGACATTTTGTTTACGCATATTATAAAATAGAAATTTCTGTTGCGTTGTCACTTTATTTTCATGACTATAAAGCACCCAGTTACAGTTATTCTTAAAAATTACCATAATGCATCTGGGTGCTTTACTAAGTTATTTTTTATAATTGTTATTTTCATTATTTTGTTTTGTATTGCATTTTGTTATTGTTATAAAATATATTTTTTCTATTACAGTTAAAAGAAAAACATTAAAATGCAATACTGTTAAAATCAGTATAAATAAAATAAAATACAACAAATGGTTAAACAATACATGCTTTTCCTTACTTTTTCATTACTAATGAGACCTGGGTATAATAATAAACATAATGATTATAACAGAAAAATATGCAAAAAATATCTTTCTACCTTTCTTTTGGGGAGCTGGGCAACTACATAAAATTATATAGTTTTATACAATCATTTCATTTGCATAATATCTTGTAATTATAAACTAAAATAAAGTTGTGGTCTTTTTTACATGCTCAGATGCTCTTTTTTACATGCTTTTACACAAAACACCACATATTAACAAAGACAGTGTCATAAATTCATATGATAATTTTACTGGGGTTTTTTTACTTTGCAGTTTGCTGTGTTGTATAAGGGAGACGAATGCTTAGGGAGTGGGAAAATTATTCTCCTGGGACCCACAAAATACACTCTTCAGAGAGGTCAAAACTGGATAGACTGTACACCCAAAGAAACAAGCCATTGTCATCCGGAGCCCATCAGCTGAGACCCTGCTCTGTCACCTGAAAACAATTTCATGAATAACACCAGAGCAGGCTTGTGCTGTTCAAAGACAAACCCAACATTTGGGACTGTAAAAATGCAAAGACATTGATTATTTCTGCTAAGATATAAAGCCATGATGGCTTCTGTGATGTTTCAGTGTATCTTTTTTTAAGTATGGTTTTTATGTTATTGGAATGGAAATATTAGTATCATATAAAGCAATTTTTATTTTTAAATGGCTATGATGACTTTATCGCGTTATTAATTCAGAATAATTTCTGCAGCCTTCCAGACAAATATAAAGCCCGTTTTAGCGTTTTTCAGTTCTGTTTCTAAGTTTCGGTCAGTAGAGAGCGTGCGCACATCAGTTATGTTGCCGCCAGAGACGCTCAAAATCTGCGGTTATGCGCAGCTATGGGCTATACATTTCTATTATATTTATTCCGATTTATTTATCCAAAGCCACTTAAAATAATAGCATTCAACATTTTGTCAGTGAGCCAACAATAACTGTACAATATGTTTGTGACGGACGAGTTGAAGCTATAGGAAAAATGAACAACGGTATAGGTTTTTTCTTGAAGGTAAATTTAAGCAGTTAGAAATTAGAATTTAAAAATTATGTATGATAAGTAAATTGTAATACAATGATAATTTAAGGAAATTTAAAAAATGCCAAGCTTTTTTGTAGTTTTTCTTTTAAACACTGAATTAACATCATCTTTTAGGAATTTAAATGCAGGCCTATGCAGTTTCAACTGCTTTCGTTTTCAGATTTCACGTTATGAAGAACTAATTTATGGAACTCTGGGAGCAAAATATTAACGTTTTAACACCCTTTTTACACGTTATTTATTTTACGAGAAGCCTCAACTGAAAACCTAGTAATGTAACAAATAATGTAAAAACGTAATGTTAAAGTAACCACTTTTTGCGCTAATCAACAATGACATTATAAAAACATCCATCATCCACCCAGCGAAATGCAATACTGTACTGTTTCAACTGAAGTATAATAAGTTAAGATGAAATCTAGACTACTTTAAACGAATTTTTGTTTTTATGCCTTTATGTTTTATCAATGGTAACTAATTGTAATGGTTTAGCCATGGTTACAAATGCATATTTTTTAAAGGTTTTCACCATGTCCAAGCTAGACAATTTAGGTTTAAATCCACATAGAGCATATTTAGGTATAATGCCATTCTTAACAGTAATTCTATAATTAATCTGGGTCCAAAATCTAGGTAGGCGATTTACATGATGTGAATTTAAACAAAGACTAAAGAACAGACGTTTGTTTAAAAATAGCTTGATTTGATAAACTACACAGCAATTCTCCAGTTAGGCTATATCAACTATAAGCTTCGATCGTTTTCATTCTGCGTGCGCTCTGTATCTTTTTATATGTTTGGAGCCGTCGCAAGACAGTTTGCTTGAGTCTTTAACAACTTTTGCCTGAGTCTTTAACAACCTTTTTATTAAATATGAACATTTATTTTATTTAAGGCGTCGCTCGATTGCAGTTTAAATGGGGTGTAAAAGTCACCAAAGACTTAAGAATGGAGAAGAGCGCGTTGAATAACAATAGCCGAATTTCCATGAGAGTTATTCTTTAGTCCTGAGAGGAGGTGCACTGCAGGTTTATGTTAATGACTGAGTGTGTGTGTGTGTGAGGGGGGAGAGACGCGCACGCACGGGGCCATTTTGTCCTCATTTAAAACTTAACGCGGATAATGTCACTGCGCTCCATGGATACCACTCTGAGAAACTGTCTTTTCTGCTGTTTAAATCTACAATGAAGGATAAAAGAAGGCCGAAGCGTCGGGAGAAGGAGAGTTGATGAGTTTCTTCTGGATGTTTTGTGGAGTTTCACACCATGGATCTTGAAATGTGTTCGTTATTACTGGTTCACCTTCTCCTCTGCGCTCCTCTCATGGGATGTTTTGACTTGCACCTTTCGGAGACTTTACATTCAGGGGCCGTTTTGGCCAATTTGTCACTGGGACCCGGTTGGACGTATAATATAGACCGGACTTTAACTTCCAAATACATTGAGAAGTTTTTAAAAGTGGATTGGAGAAATGGAGCACTGACTTTAAATGGAGAGGTGGACTGTGCGCGCTCTCCTCAAGGCGCACAGCCTCTTTATATTAAAATAAAATCTTTAACAACTGAAGGACTAGTTAACGCACATTTTAATGTATTTGTGCACGGACGGAATTGCGTCTTCAAGTATAAAAGGAAGAAGGGCAAACCTGATATTACCTTGGATTGCCTTTATAACTTGGGAGCAACTTCCTGCTTTTCTCCAGGTAATTTACTTTTAAGTCTTGATGATTATTTACCCGTCTTTACCCGAAATTCTGGAATTTTGAGCTTTTCTTGTTTCTCAGCACATTTCAATGTCTTTGTGCGTAACGGGACTTTATTAGTGAAGGACGCGTACTGCATGGAAACGGACTTCAGACCCTTTAAAGATACCATTCAATGTACGGTTTACCATTCAAACGGTTCTGTCTTCTCTATGTGCCTTAAATTGCGATTCGCATCAGTTCAAAATTCATCACTGGAGTATTTGCAACACGCGTCAAACCAATGGAAGTCGAGAATCAAGCGATATGTGAACTCTGCGCCCCAGTTTCAGTTACCGAACTACCAGGTCTCCGTGCCCGAGAACGAGCCGGCGGGCACGCGCGTCATCACCCTCAAAGCCACTGACAGCGACCCTGGAGAGGCGGGGAAAATCGAGTACGGTATGGAGGCACTGTTCGACAGTCGATCCAACCATTTTTTTCGTATCGACCCTCAAACTGGCAGCATTGAGACCGCCCAGCCAGTAGACAGAGAAGTGAAAGACACGCACATCTTTAAAGTCACCGCCACCGATAACGGCACGCCTAGACGCGCGGCCACGTCGTACCTGACCGTTACTGTTAGTGACACCAACGACCACGGTCCCGTTTTTGAACAGAACGAGTACAGGGTGAGGATACGTGAAAACGTAGAGATTGGTTTTGAGGTTATAACTGTGAGGGCCACAGATGGGGATGCGCCGTCGAATGCCAACATGATATACAAGATTGTAAATGGCGAAGGCGTTAATTCTGGGTTCGAAATTGATTCTCGGAACGGTCTGGTGAAGATCCGACTGCGTCCTGATAGAGAAACCATGGACCAGTATCAGCTGATAGTCGAGACCAATGACCAAGGAAAGGACCCTGGGCCCCGGAGTGCCACAGCCACGGTACACATAACAGTGGAAGACGAAAATGACAACTATCCTCAGTTTAGTGAGAAAAGATATGTAGTTCAGGTGCCAGAGAACGTAGCGGTTAACACTGAAGTGGCCAGGGTAAAAGCTACTGACCGAGATGAGGGCAATAATGCCAAAGTTCATTACAGCATAATTAGCGGCAACGTGAAGGGTCAGTTCTTCATCCACACCCCTACAGGAGCTATTGATATCATTAACCCTTTAGACTACGAAATGATCAGAGAGTATAATTTACGCATAAAAGCCCAGGACGGAGGCAGGCCTCCTCTCATAAATGGCACAGGTGTGGTGGTTGTCCAAGTAGTGGATGTGAATGACAATGCCCCCATGTTTGTGAGCACTCCTTTTCAAGCCACTGTTTTGGAGAATGTGCCTATTGGATATTCTGTGATTCACATTCAGGCCATTGATTCTGACTCTGGAGAAAATGCACGTTTGGATTACAGTCTCACAGACACCACTCCTGGCTTTCCTTTCACCATTAATAACAGCACCGGCTGGATAACAGTCAGCGCTGAGCTGGACAGGGAAACCACTGAGTTTTACACATTCGGAGTTGAAGCCAGAGACAACGGAGTTCCAGTAATGTCTTCCTCAGCCAGCGTTAGCATCACAGTCCTGGATGTGAACGACAACATCCCTACGTTCACTGAAAAAGTGTATTCCCTTAAAATCAACGAGGATGCTGTTGTAGGGACCAGTGTGTTATCTGTTACAGCTCTGGACCGTGATGTAAACAGCGTGGTCACCTATCAAATTTCCAGCGGTAACACACGAAACAGGTTTGCCATCACGAGTCAAAGCGGGGGTGGGCTCATCACACTAGCACTGCCATTGGATTATAAACAGGAACGTCAGTATGTCCTGACCGTTACCGCTTCAGACGGCACACTTTTTGACACTGCACAGGTGTTTATCAACGTAACCGACGCCAACACTCACAGACCCGTGTTTCAGAGCGCCAGCTACCATCAGACCTTCAGTGAAGATCGACCCATTGGATCAACTGTTGTGGTGATAAGTGCAATGGATGAGGATACAGGCGAGAACGCACGCATTACTTACATCATGGAGGACAACGTGCCACAGTTTAAGATAGATCCGGACACTGGTGCCATCACTACACAGATGGAGATTGACTATGAAGACCAGGCCTCCTACACATTAGCCATCATTGCCCGTGACAATGGAATCCCACAGAAGTCTGATACTACCTATGTAGAAATCATTGTTTTGGACGCTAATGATAATGCTCCACAGTTCGGGAGGGACAAATATCAGGGTAATGTGTTTGAAGATGCACCAGTGCTCACCAGCGTGCTCCAGATATCTGCATCCGACCGTGACTCGGGATCTAACGGGCGGGTGATCTACACGTTTCAAGGCGGTGACGATGGCGAGGGAGATTTTATGATTGAGCCTTATTCAGGAATCATCAGAACCAATCGGAAGCTGGACAGAGAGAACGTTCCAGTGTATAACCTCAAGGCCTATGCAGTAGATAAAGGCGTTCCTCCACTCAAAGCCGCAGTGGAGATCCAAATTTCAGTGTCGGACATAAATGACAACGCCCCTGTTTTTGAGAAGGATGAACTGTTTATCTACGTCAAAGAGAATAGTCCAGTGGATTCAGTAGTGGCACGAATCATCGCCATGGACCCAGATGAAGAAACAAACGCTCAGATATTGTATCAGATCGTAGAAGGAAATATCCCTGAGGTCTTTGACTTGGATATGTTTTCCGGAGACCTAAAAGCGCTTGTGGATTTGGACTATGAGACCAAAATGGAGTATGTTATAGTTGTACAAGCCACGTCTGCTCCTCTGGTCAGCAGAGCAACCGTCCACATTCGTCTGATTGATGTCAATGACAATGATCCCGTCTTGCAGAATTTTGAGATCATCTTCAATAATTACGTCACAAATAAATCCAACAGTTTCCCATCTGGGATTATAGGAAAGGTGCCTGCCCATGACCCTGATGTGTCAGATAAACTCAAGTATAGTTTCATTGAAGGAAACGAGCTGAGTTTGCTCATTCTAAACCCGGATACTGGAGAGCTAAAACTCAGCAAAGATCTGGATAACAACAGACCTCTGGAGGCCACCATGAAAGTTTCTGTCACAGGTGAGTAAATTTCTCATTGCATCTTTCAAATTGGTCATTGTTTCTGTGGAATGTACTTAAAAAGCAGGGAGGTAAATAGGATAAAAGGTTAAAAAGCCAATCTCATTTCATCATAAACTGTTTTTTATGTATATATCTCAGTTTAAAAAGATGGTAAATGCAGTTTATAAAGTGTTTGTTCTGATGTGCTGCATGTTCTCAGCATGTTTGCTGCAGGCCAAATCGCAATCCTGTTTTTCTGCTCATGAGCTGTTTGTTGAAATTGTTGTGGAGGGGAAAAAATATTTGTGGGTAAGAATGAGGTTTCGGCTCACATTTAAAGTCATCTTTCTTTTCTGTCATGGCCACAAGCCTGCCAGTATTCTGTTATGACATGTTGGAAATGCATTATGTTGTTGTATTTGGTGACTTTTAGTCACTTAATGACAATGCATTGTGGGAGAAATGTTAATTTCTTTGATATTTTATACTGATATTTCATGGATTTCTAGTCACTGACAATAATAACTAACATATTTATTTATGGTGATAATTTATTCCCGGAACAAAGACTTTTACAAATCAAACATATAGGCATTTAACAAATTTGATTTTATATGTGAAATAGGTTAAAAAAACTGTTACAGTGCTGTATCACGTATGTATTTCTGGCAGATACCAACCACTCACATGTACTGCCAGCCTCATCAAATGGCATCAGTTTCTTATATTCCACTCTTTATTCTATCCTCTCTTTGTATCTCTCTTCCGTCCACGCTTTCCTCTTCCTGCTCATTTGCAACTCGCAATTCAAATACATCTCACAGAATGCAGCTCTTGTCTGTACTTTGTGGCTTTACGGCTTTGTCTTTGTTGGCATGATTGCTGCTCCTCATCTGAATGTGCATGCTCATGGTCATTGTTGGGGTCGTAATGAGCTGCATTCATGCGATGTTGGCTCATTCATGACAAAGAGACATCGGTGTGCATCGCCATAGCAGCTCCCACCCTCTTTTACCTCTCAATTCTACCGAGAACTCCCTCTCTCTGTCCTCAAATAAACTAATGCCTTTTATTTCTTGGACAGACCCACGTGTCAGATGTTAGGTAACCATTAACACTGGTTATGTGACCTCTTCACCTCCAGCCCAGGGAAAAGGAAAAAGCCCTAAAGGGAAAACATGTGACAGACTGCGTAGATGGATTTTAACAAGCAGAAGTGTCTATAAGTCAATGTAGTGCTTTTAGCTGATAACAAAGATCTACATTTTTGGTCATTCTTAGAAATAGAGAAAAAAAATGCAACATTTTAGCAGACTCTACAGACCGTTTAGAGAGAAATTATTTGGATAAAGCTACAAGTTTGAAATATATAGAGGGCCAAACACAATCCCATAGGAATATTTCTTTCGCATAGGTTGCTTTTTCTCCCATATGTTTGGTGAATCAACTTTGTCTTTTCTAAGATTTCTTAGTGAAAAAGAAACAAAATCTTATTGCCAACATACAGTGATGTTGCAGAGCTGAGCAATGTAGGTAACGTGGATAGCATCGTTCCGATAATGTGGTCTTGAAAACATTTGTTGGAAAGTGTGAGTTTATGTAGGAATGACTTTTGATCACAGACTTTGGGATTTGGCAAATCCGAGCACAGTCTGAGACATTGTTCAGATGTCTTTAAAATGTTTAAAGGAGACACATAAGATTAATATTATTATTATCATCTTCCCAGCGTATCTGAAAAGCAACAGACTCCATTCGCTCTCCATTCCATTCCATTGCTGTTTAAGAGAAGCAACTGAGATACTCTAATTTATGACTTTCATTACATTGTTATCTTTTACTTCTAAGCAGGTGTTTATTCTTTTGACTGAGCTTTAATTGTTTAACTATTTAGGGACACACCAGAACTCCCCGAAATGCCACTGATAAAAGAAAGTTAACATTCTAGTCAAAACAAGGGCCAGTCTACCCTAAACCAACACTGGTGTGCACTGCAAATACAACGAAGTGTGGGCTGTGTGTTTAAGTAGTAACTTAATCTCCCTTATCTGTGTAAATTAACATACAACAAGCCTTTTCCTGTGTGAGGGGAGTCCTCCACAAAATGTTGGCGCTTTTTTAGCCTTGCACCTTTGTGCTTTGTTTCACTGGATCAATACGGGTGATAAGACATCTGTCGATACCTTAAGCCCCAAGAAAGATGGTGCCAGTTTTCATTTACACTGGTGAAATAGATTTGGTCAGCCTTGTTTGATGTCTGCATATTTATACCATGATTCATGTCATATATAAGGAGAGGAGGGGGTGCAAATCATCACTTCTTGATTCATCCTTTTCTGCCTCTGTAGTCGATGAGTCAAGCTTGCTGATACATGCATACTTTAGAGTGGATTGAGCTTCTGCCCGAAGGCCACTGTGTCTTATGTAGTTGACTGTAGCCCACTCAATGCTAGGACTCACATACCTTGACTAATGGTTAGAGAGTCGGACTCGTGACCTTAAGGTTGCCAGTTCGATTCCCAGGCCGGCGGGTAACGACTGAGGTGCCCTTGAGCAAGGCACCTTACCCCTACTTGCTCCCCGGGCGCTGCAGTGATAGCTGCCCACTGCTCCGGGTGTACGTGTGTTCACCACTTGCTGTGCGTGTGTTCACTACTCTCTGGATGGGTTATAAGCAGAGGTCACATTTCGGGTATGGGTCACCATATCTGACTAATAGATCGCTTTCACTATAACTATTGACATATAGCCTACTACACAACTGTTCAGAAGTTTAGAGCCAATTACTCATTCTTGTGTTACTATAAAACATATATGTGACCCTGGACAACAAAACCAGTCTTATGGGTCAATTTTTCGATATTGAGATTTTTACATAATCTGAAAGCTGAATAAATAAACTTTCTATAGATATATGAGTTGTTAGAATATGACAATATCTGACTGAGATACAACCGTTTAAAACTCTGGAATCTGAGAGCGCAAAAAAATCAAAATATTGAGAAAATTGCCTCAGAATTTGTTAATCAGGGGCACTGTGGCAGGCCATCCACTCACAAAAATAAAGTTTTTATATATTTAAGGTAGGAAATTTACAAAATATCTTAATGGAACATGATCTTTACTTAATATCCTAATGATTTTTGGCATAAAAGAAAAATCGATCATTTTGACCCACACAATGTATTTTTGTCTTTTACTAAAAATGTTCCCGTGCTACTTAAGACTGGTTTTGTGATCCAGGGTCACATATGTCATATTTATGTATAACCCCTAATAGTTTAAAACCATTATATATTTTTTGCATTTTAAATAAATAATCTTAGCCTAAAGTTTGTGAAATCGTACTCTTGGTATTTTATCCAGCATCTTCTGAGGTTTCACCCTGAGATGCTTTTCAAATTCTAATGGGCTCTTATTGGCAGCTTTTCTTTACAACAAAACAAAAGCTTTTAAGATCATGAAAAACATTACGCTCGAGTGACCTTAAAGTGATAGTTCGCCCAAAAAGGAAAAATGTTGGTAAGCGAACAACGACGGCACCTATTGACTTGCATTGGTTTTGTGTCTGTACAATAGAAGTACATGGGTACCGCCTTTGATCAGTTACCAACACTCTTCAAAATATTGGTACAGTCATACAGGTTTGAAACGACAAGAGGGTGAGTCAATGATGACAGAATTTTCATTTTTGGGTGGGATATGTGTGGTGAAAAGAAGGTAAATAATATTACACTTGCCCTTGTATGCCCACTCTTATTGGTAGTTGCAAAGCTTTCGGCAGAATATTACACCTGTCGGTTCCTTTCAGGCCTGCCTTTGAGTAAATGGAGTAATGGATGTCAATTGCCACCATGTTCACAATGAATATCGATTCAATCTGCTAGCGATTCGAATTGATTCACAAATTAAAAAAATAAAATAATAATAACGTTACTAAATATAATAACGTGACGTCTTTGGAACAAATAAAGCGGAAGTCAAATGCAAGTGGGGTGCAGACCTTTTACAGAGTGCACACCTCACGCGCAAACACGAGAAAGAGAGAAACCAAATACATTCAGCCCTGTAGGACTAAACTGCAAGATAAACAAAATAAATGTTTAGGATGTTCTTTCTCTGTATCTGCTCTGTGCAGTGAGTGAGCGGCAGGGAGAAACAGCGCATTCAATTTACTATACCGCAGATGACTTGTCAGTGCAAAATAGCGGTTCCCAAAATCTGTCACTGTTTAGACTTAAGAACATGAACATACTTCTGTAAATATGCACAGTTTGTTAGCCAGACGGATGTGCTGGGTGCTCTGCGCGGGACTAATACACTAATGTTGGTAAAATAACCTCTCGTTTAATGTATGTGAATGATGATTTTGTCATACGATGTGGCAATGCGTGGAAGTGACTGTCGTTTAACATACAGCACTAATGAGTCACGTTTAATTACTATTATGTACATATTTTAATATCAAGTATTGTATGGGTTGTGTGAGAATACAGGGCTCAGGATATGTAGAGCTGCCCGGCTGTGCTCTCAGATCTGCTCTTTGACATGTACACAGCAGCTGTAAGAGAGACAGAGCCTAATCGCTCCCAGACTGCCCTGAGCGCTCCATTCGCTGTCCCCTGTCATCTAGATGTCATTAACAGAGAAGATCTCCACTCCAGGTGTGACTTTCCTTCTACCTTGTCTACACGTGACCCTCTGACCTCTGACATCATAGACATGTTGTGGGTGTCACTCTCTTTAAGAAGTACTTCTTTAAAAGGACAAATCTAGTTGTGGGTTTCCTGTAGCTGTAGCTTTCCTGTAGCTCAGCATTGCGTTAACAACGCAAGGTTGTGGGTTCGATCCCAGGGATTGCACATGCCTATGTATAAATGTATAGGATAAAGCAATGTAAGTCGCTCAAAGAGTCTGCCAAATGCATAAATGTAAATGTAAATGTAGTTCACAGAATCATTCACAAATACAGCTGAAATAATCACTACTTTTTAGGCAGCAAATGCTGTGAATTAACATTACATATCCGTATGTCTAACTAATGTAGATGTAACTATAGTGAACTAAACGTTTTACCTTATATGAAGAAAATGTGAGTGGTACTTGCCCATGCAAAACTTGCTTAAAAAGGCAATAAAACACCAGTGACTGCATAGCCAATCCTTGGCAAACAGCCACAGCATTGGTATGTGTCACTAAAGTATTCCGTAATTTAATTGCATTAATATGAAATAGTATGCAAGTACTCACTACTTAGCAATAACCTAGAAAATGAAAAGTCTTTATGATATTAAGGCTTCCTTTATTTATATCACATCTACACTCTTAAAAATAAAGGTGCTTAAAAGGTTCTTCACAGTGATGCCATATAAGAACCATTTTTGGTTCCACAAAGAACCATTCAGTCCAAGGTTCTTTAATGAACCATCTCTTTCTTACTTTTTTATAATCTGAAGAACCTTTTTTCGCCACAAAGAATCTTTTTTGAAGCAGAATTGTTCTTCAGATGAAGGTTCTTTATGGAACCAAAAGGTTCTGCTATGGCATCAAAGAACCTTTTGAAGCACTTTTTTTTAGGAGTGTACATGCATTTGGCCCATGCTTTTTACCGTGCATTACAGGTATACATTTACCAGTATGTTCCCCGGGTTTTAAACCCATGATAGGAAGAGTTATTCATTGAAGTTTAACATTTAGGATTAGGGTTTGTTCAAATCCCTAATGCCAAGGATGTGGAATAGTAATAACGTTGCCTTGGCAGACATCAACAAATAGTCACTGTGCTTTTGCCGATTTTGCATAGACATAACAAAAAGACTCAAGGTTTTGGTAGTTTAGGCTAATTACAATACTGTCACTAGAAGGCATTTCCACAAATCGTTACTGTCATTTCAGGAAATGGAAAAAACACTGTACTTTTTAAATTATTATTTACTGTGTTAACAATAATACAATGTTGACAAGCACTTTTTAATACTTTTTATTGGTTAGATATTTGCAAAACTCAGTGACAAACATAAAGGGTGACTAATAAAAATGATTTATGGCAAAAAATAAAAATCACAAAATATGGAGGTACGAGGTTTCAGTAGGACAGCAGCAAAATACTTAAGCCAACCAAATTTCATTGCAATATTTTACAAAGTGGCTTATTCGTATGAATTAGTACAATTTAATTTATATAGGGTGGATCTGTTTACACCCCAGTGAAGGTTAAGTTTGGGGGACTTCATTGTTGCTTTTTCTGATATTTAAAAAATATATATATTTTAAACAAAATCAGATTAGGATGGAAAAGTCTAAAAATAGAAATTCTGTCATCGTTTAGTCATTTTCATGTCGATCAAAACTGATATATGACTCTTTCTTCTGTGGAACACAAAAGAATATACTGTATTTTGAGAAAATGTTGTTTGTGTCCTTACAATGGAGGGCAATGGGGACCAATGTTGTTTGGTTATCTTCTTTTGTGTTCCTCTATAAAATCATGGTTTGGAATGACGTTTGGAGTGAGTAAATAATGATTTTTTTTTCTTTTTGGCTGATCTATCCCTTTAACATTGGTCTTTCATCTGTTGATTTTCCTTGTGCTATATCTGTCGCATGTGTCTAGAAACTGTTATTAGATTACTGAGGCACACTGTGTAGGCACTGTTCTCTTACCAGTCTTATTTTGGTGCAGTTCCTCTCGAACATTATCATAACAGCCAAATGGCCTGTACTGTATCTGTGATACTAGCAATTTTGGCTAACCACAGGTTAGGATTTCTTTGGGATTTGTTTGCATGCTCTGAAGACACAGTCCTTTAAAAGCAAAGGCCTAGACGTTTGTTTTTAATACAGACGATGATCATACATCCCCCTCTTAACATTCCTGTGCTTTGAAAGCAGAATGCAGTCCGAGACAAGGAAATCTGAACATTAATTGAGCCGAAATAACAGTGTGTGCTGTCTTGCATCCCTGTTAAATGAGCAGGAAAGGAATTTGATTCATGTTTAATCTTGCACACTCATTTGAAGGTGGAGAGAGAAGAGCGAGACAGTGATAAGATTTCAAAACAGTGCCAAATTGAGCACAAAGAAAAGAAACAATAAACCTCAAACTTTGGGTCATTCTAGGATAGTTTACACAGAAATATGGTTTTGGGATTCTCATTTGTGAGCTAATTTTAAAATTTGGTTTTGTCATTCGGTCTGATATAGCTGTATTTTTAGGAGTGGAAAGCCTATGAATTTGAATTACATTTTGTGTAAAGCAGCTGTGGCATCTTGTTGGTAACCACAAAAAACATGTTTACTCATCTGTCAATTCAAAAAGGGATAACAACAAAATGTGTTTTTACATTTATACACTTGCAATGGACTTTTTTGAAGTTTAGCCACTGCCGTGATCAAACCGTTTGGTTTCCACAAACGTGAACAAACTAAATTTCAATTTATTTATGACACTGTTAACCTGGCAATGTTTAGACCGTGACTTCCCATAAAGTACTGTTTACATGCCCCAGTCTATACTCATGTTTATTATCAGAATATCATCCACCTACAAATTGTAAATAATAAAAATGATATTAACTAATATTTTGGCTTTTAAATGCTCGAAAACTCCTTGACCCACAGACTTCCATTGTACAGAGGTCAGTCATAAAGTGCAATGTAAGTCATTTTTGTTTGTCTTTTCACAACTGATAAACAAGTCAAACTTATTTTCTGTGGCCACAGACAGTAATTGTAGAACTTGTTTTGTATTGAATTCAAGACATTCATTTAATTGAGACTGTAAAATGGATTTTCCTGTAAAACTTAAGGAGCTATGCCCATATCCATCTTGACCGGCACAATGGAGGCGATCTGGAACATAAATTACAAGTCTTTTCAAGTGATGCCTTTTGAGTTCTGGGTTTGTCTGGAAATGGCATTTCCCTAAGGCAATGCTCCTGAGATCTGAAAGACCCTTAGCTTTACCCGTGGGCTGCGGAAATATCAAAGATGTTAGATGAGGAATTCTACCTAACATCAACTTTTGCCAATTCCAGAAATTAGTAGGCATCACAGAGTTAAAAGCAACTTCCTCAAACAGAAATCTGAAGCACTCTTGAAGTGACAGGAAATCCCCTGAAGCATTTTTATTGAATGGGGAATTGTAGATTTTCTAAGCCTCTTTAAGTGGACCCGCAAACTCTCACCCAGGATTAAATGGCGGTGTATTCACAGTGTATCACTAGTTGGGCCGTCCAGCAGGTTAGGTTCCTCAAAGTACATTTTAAACCCTGTAGACCTGACCTGCGAGTAGTGTTGCTTTCGTCAACGAAAATTATGACGAAATATGGTCGTCAACGAACCTTTATCACGTGACGAAAACGAGACGAGACGCAACGTAAATGCTGGTCATGTGACGATGACTATAATTAAATGTATAATGCAATATTGTTGACGAATAAAAACGAGACTAAATGTGGTTTACAAAATAAAAACTATGCTAAAATGTCTCTTCATTTTCTGTGCACAGTTTAACATACAACACGAGTGATGGTCGAGGATTTATCTGCGTCTGCTCTGTATGAGGACATGAACACATGAACTTCATCTCCAGTCAGAGTTCAGAGTTGCTCTGAGGGTTTATTTTAGGAGCGTTTACTGTTTGAGTGAAGCTATCGGCAAACACATAAACCCAAGCGTCTTCACAAAGACCCGTCAAAATAAAAGTCCCGTTAAATTGAACACTCAGACAAAAAATACTTTAGTGAACTATAATAACTTTAAACCTCTCTAGTTCCAGTGCTATGTGCAAACAAAAAGTCTGCATTAATTTACTGCATTCTGTATGCTACTATAGGGCACTGAGGGCAGTCACTCTTTTCGTGTTGGTTCTTTGCAATGTTGGCAAATGTAACCTTCCAGTTGACTTGCAAAATCACTTCCATTTGTTTTATTAATAAAGGATATTGGAAGTAAAATCGGTCTGAGTTATGACAAATACTTTGATTTTAATAGTCACACAGCAAGAAAAAGAAAATTTGTATAGGAAAAAGATGCATCAAGCATTGTTTTATCATCGCATCGCAGCCCTCTGAATTGTAATCGAATCACATCGTGTCGTGCCTAGAGATTCCCACCCCTACCGATGGCCGTAAATTCAAATCAGATGTCTGAAATGGATGTATTCTGAGTCTATAAGGTAACAATAATATAATAAGATAACCTTGTTTGAAATGGGTTTGGCTAAAAGAAAATTTTGGTTTCGTCTATACTACTAGGTACTTGTACTATATTGACTGGGTTAAATAGAATTGCATTACTAAAAAGACTAAAATACAATTTTCATTGACTAAAACTAGACTAAAATGTCATCAGTTTTCGTCGACTAAAACTAGACGAAAATAGTCATGGATAATTCTGACTAAAATAAGACTAAAATGCTCAGACTTTTAGTCGACTGAAACTTGACTAGACTAAAAAGATATGAACGTGACTAAAACTAATAAAAACTAAAATGACAGCTTGACACAAAGACTAGACTAAAACTAAAATTAAAACAGGCCGCCAAAAACAACACTACCTGCGAGCTTAGGTGAAGTCTAAATATTAGGGCTTAGATTTTGTCAGGCGGATTTCACACAATTCAGATGTGCGATTCTCCGGCTAGAAGTCGGAAGGGGAACCTGTTCGCGTGTAACTCAACACACTTTGCGCTCTATCCCGATTCTATTCTGCCACACATAAAAGACATCTTTGTCCCTAACACTAAGGGGCTGGAAAAGCATCTATTTCAGCCAACGGCCAAAACGTGTGACGTTACTTATGTTTAACATTGACCGACCAGATTGGAGAAATACACTCTAAAGGGATTATGGGAAAATTAAAGTCCCTTTCCTCAGATTTAGGCTTTCAAAAGGCATGATTCTACACGGTATACTTGAACTAGCAACCTTTTTCTACCATGGCTGGCCTGTAATTCAATAGCGTTGTTAATACAAATGTATGACAATGCCACTATTAAATAGAGGCATGTATTTGATAACAAATCCTTGAGCCCTGGCTGTTCTATCTAACAATTTGAGCGACATGCTCTTGCTGTTGGGGTGTTTTTGTCATTCGACAAGCCAAGAAAGACTTACAGGGAAATACAATACTTGGGCGGTCATCCAATAGGTATTAAGCTGTGCGTTGTGGGTAATATTACATCAACTCTGATGAAGACAAGGGATTTTCTTTATGGCTAAGTTGCACAGAATTTGTTTCGGTGGTTTGCTTGAACAAAATGTTTTTTGTTGAGAGATCATCAAGGTTTTGTTCTGAATGGTTTGTTTGGCTGTTCGGACCTTTATGGGAGCCTGAATATTTTATTTAGACTCAAATGAAAATTGGACCGTAAGGTATAAACTTGAAGTCTTTTTAATGGGTATCGTTCACGAATTATGAACAGAACACATTTCTGTCTTGGGTATTTTTGAAAGTCATTTTTATGTAAATTGATGCATGTTGCCCAAATGTCTTAGTGTTTTGAGGTCTGCGTTTGCACAAAATGTACACAATACATCTTTTTTCAGACTACTACAATATATTTAACATAAGACACTGTCGGTTAATTTACAATAAGTACAGAGTTGACTACTTGACTAAAGTCCATAGGACAATATCTGAGCTACAGGGGAGCGCAGAGAACGCAGAGAAAAATGTGACTTTTTAACAAGTTGAAAATTAACCAAAGTCTTAGAGGCCTCCAGGGTATTTTCACAATTTAGTCTTAAGTTTTAAAGCGCACTTTGTACTTTTTTTTAACCTTCAGGCTAAGCTTAGCAAACATACATGTACTGAATTTGTTGTCATTTAGAGAGGGTGCAGGCACTGTTTTAGAAATGCCATCACCTCTTACAAGGGGGGATGGTTTCAACTCCCCCTGATTATACAACCAATATAACCATTTCATTCATGACCTCTGTCACCTCACAACGATGCATGAAAACAAAGCTCTTCACAACTTGAATGTTAACAGCCAACACAAAGTCGTCCTCTCAAATGACATTTACATTAAAGCAGGTTCTGCACAATGCTATTCTCTGTTCTGTTTGTAATCCGTGTTATTTGGAAAAATGATCTGCGGGCCACTGCAACCTTAACTGGGAGCTGTACGTTATCTCCTGTGCCATATGATAATTCCGTTTAGTAAGATAAGTCATTTAAAAAAAAAAAAACATGAATTAACACAACTTAAACTTTTTAAGCATTATTAAATTATTTTAAGCATAAGTATTATAAACAATTAATTTTATTCTTCAAGTTTAAATTGGATCATGGTTGTTATATTATTGGTTAGCCTAATATTTTTTGTCAATGACACAACTGTTGTTACATCATCAGGAAAGAAAAGTCTTTTCGGGGTTGGAAATGAATGTTTTGATGAGATTATGAATTTTCTTGATTTAATTATTTTTAACACTATTTATTGTTGTAGTATACAGTATTATATTTAAGTAGAAAGTCTTGGATGCTACAAATCTTTGATCCTTGCTTGTTTCCTGGTATTTTACATAAATGCGATTTATTCTTTCTGTCTGCTCCGGTGTTTTGGTTTATAACAGGTTGGCTAATAACCTTCGTTGTGCTCAATGACATTTACTTATAGGGGTCAGAGGTCACGTCTGGCCTGACCAGCTCAGTTCTAGTGCGTAGAGTCTTATCAGTACTGACACTCAAGCTGAAGAGCGAGGTCATCTTTGTTTTCAAAACACACAAACACATAAATTTCTGTTTACTCAAAATTTTCATCTGTCCGGCTTGGATAGAGGTGTTACAGTCTTTGATAACAGAACTAAAACATATGCAAACACGGGTCAGCTCAGGTTTATTTCCACAGCCTTTTACAGACACAACCTGTTTGCTCGTGATGGTGACCCAAATAAGCAAAAAATATATAATTATAGCTTGCAACTTAATCTCACGGGAAAATGTAGCTATTTTACAAGATGGGAATTTTAAATGAATTTGTATGTTGTGAATCATGCAACAAATGATTTAAAAAGAAAGTAACAAAGCCCCACCTTTGACCCTAAGGTCACTTCATAAGTAAGTTGTACTTAAAAGTAAATGAGATGTGATTGTGTTGCTTCCTTCTAAGGGTGCTTTTAAATTGTACATTGATTTTTCCTCTATTTTTACCTCTATTTTTCGGTGTTCATGTTAGGAAAATGTCATGTGGGTTTCTCTTCAGTACAGATGCTCTTGTAGAAGGCGGGGGTACAGGTTTCTTTTCCATGTCAAAAGGTTTCTCTTGAATGAATGCGGGTCGTCGACACTAGTGGAAAGGTCTGGCCCATTGTTCACGCCCTTCCTAGGTGTCGGGACTCTTCAGGGTGTCTCAGTTCACAAAACCATTAATGGACTGACAGAATACATGCAAGCTTGAAGAGTTTTTGTGGTCCAGATACATCTGAAACTCTCGTGGGTGTCAGAAATGTTGTTGACTATCCAGGTTCTCTTTTAGTATGTTAAGAGGAATCACATCTGTGCTAATTGTTTGTTGGTCGGTGTCCGGTCTAACGTGCTGGATTAAAGTCCACATAATTCAAATGAACATTATTTACTTAAAATGTTGTTGGTATTATTGTGCACAAGTCATATTTGCATATTATATTTGCATATTATGGATATAAAAGACTATAATCTTATAATCGCCCCATCCTACATTATGATACCACTAAATATTTTACTAGTAAGTGTATCACACTATGGAAGTTTAATGAAAATGTTATCACTTTGATGAGCAAATGTGTGAATTACACTAGTAATTTTGTTCTTTTTCACAAACAGCTAGTCATCTGTATCTTCTGTAAACTCACACATTTTTTTTATAATATGGCCCCGTCTATGGCCCTTTTAGTCTTCGTCCCCTCACAATCACCACGCGCAGTTGTCCCCAGCATGTGCCCCTGTGTCTGGTTAGTCAGGTGATTTAATGGCCCTCAGTCATCTGTGTGATTTTAGGAATGACGTTTCTATATAGGGACAGCAAGTGTAACAGATGCAGCATTCTGAAAATGCTTCGTAAATGCACACACTTCAACTCCCATGGAAGCGCATACAATGTACAATGTCAGGCTTGTCCCAGAGGATCATTGTATATGGGATTCCTTTTGTGCCAATAAGAATGAACGCAAACTTTTAAAAAACGAACAAAAATATACAATGAGAAAGAAAAAAAACACTTTGATAATGAAAACAATAAACTCAGTTGCAAGAATGTGACATGATTTCTTAACAATTTTCTAAGTTTCGTTTTTGCAAATAATAGTTTTGAATTCGCTGCTAGATTTTTCATTTGCGCTTTCCGAGTTTTCGTTTACGCTTCTCAATTTTTCGTTCGCCTTTCTGGCACAAATCTCACGTGTAGGCAGGACTTATGGCCGCTTTACGCTGATTGGCTAGTGAGTTTTTGATTGACAGCTCCCTGACAAGGAAGTCGATACTGAAGACAGTACAGTGCAACGAATCTTAGAGAACGATCTGCATGCTGTTATCTTTATTGTTTGTACTTAAAACTACTTTCTTATTTAGTTAGTATATTAGTAATTGGTATTTGAAGTTGGTAAATCATGCGCGGTGTGGATCCAAGCGTCCTCCTCATCCTCAGGTAAATGAATGTAATTCAGATAATAAAGAAAATCGCTAAAAGTTGTATTCCTGTACAGTAGCAATTCTGTCTTTACTTAGCTCGTTCATTGTGTGCTTTATACTTTCTGTCAGGTATTATTTTATGGACTGTAAGATTATTTTCTTAAAAAGGAACGAACAACTTGCATTATAACATCCAATAAAGACATGTTACAGATTATTGGGTTGTGAGAAATTAACGTGCTAAATGAAAACATTGCTGCATAGTTACTGTACAGATTAAAACTTTTAGCGATTTTATTATCTCGGTTACATAAATGTACCTGAGGGTGACTTGTGTCCAGCTGAGGAGGAGGATGACGATGTCGCTCTTGCAAACAGTCTCCTTTTAAAGAATTAAGTCCACTTATAAGTCAAGTACTGTATCTTTCTTTTTAAACTCATGGTGAATGTACAGTATTATACCCCTTTCTTTACATTCACAGAAAGTACACCTCATAAAACACTACCAATACATTCAAATGACATTTATGTTTTTTAAACGCTACAACAAAACACATTCATAAGGTGACACAATTAGAGGCCTTTAGAATGTTTTATTAATTTAGTCTGCCTCTTGCAAACAACAATTTCATTATGTATTTACACACCTACATAAAACAGGTTAAGGAAAAGCAGAAGAGAGACTTCTTTAACTATAAACAAACATTTAAAGATAGAAACAATACATAAAATGCCACCACGATTATAATCTATAAATTAGAAATATGAACTGGAAGCATAACACTTTATTGTATATCTCCTCAAAACTCACTAGGCATCTCGTTTTCCTGATATCATTGAAATTATAAATTATAGACTGCTGTCTTGACGGCCTCTAAACCCACGTAAAGTTGCATGTGAATATGGCTATCTATCCTGTATTTACTCGACGTTGGCTTGTTGTTACGGCGTGATAGAGCCTGGAAGCGTGTCCTACTTTTAAGTGCGTGAAAGTTGGCAACCCTGCTAATATACTAACAAAATAAGAAAGTAATTTAAGTACAAACACTAAAACAATACTATACAGAAAACCGCAAGCAGATTGCTCTCTAATCCGCTGCACTGTCTTCAGTTTCGACTTCCTGGTCAGGGAGCTGTCAATCCAAATCTCACTAACCAATGAGAGTAAAGTGGCCATAAATCCCGCCCACACGTGAGATTTGTGCCAGAAAGGCGAACGAAAAATTGAGAAGCGTAAACGAAAACTCGGAAAGCGCAAATGAAAAATCTAGCAGCGAATTCAAAACTATTATTTGCAAAAACGAAACTTAGAAAATTGTTAAGAAATCATGTCACATTCTTGCAACTGAGTTTATTGTTTTCATTATCAAAGTGTTTTTTTTCTTTCTCATTGTATATTTTTGTTCGTTTTTTAAAAGTTTGCGTTCATTCTTATTGGCACAAAAGGAATCCCATAATTGTATAGCTCAGAGATTGTTCTTTTATCATCCAGATGATAAAATGATGATGTCATTCAGTTAGCTATACATTAATCATAACTGTTGTTAAGGAAAGCTACATGTTAAGAATAATTAGTAATAAAATAATTATAAATAATGTAAAGATTAAGACTAAAATTGAATGAGTGAAGAGTTAAGAAAGAATTAAGAAAGCGTTGACAGTGTGAATTGTTTCAAACAGAGGGTCCCATTTCCCTTTACAAGGGCCCATCCAGCCCATAGTATCACACCATGAGGGGAAACATTGTTTGCACAGAGGGTGTGCTGTTTATCATAGGCCCAATTACCCACAATCCACTATTGGACTTTAGTTTAAATTGTGTGTGCTGGGGGTTTGGCACAAGGTTTGAATTTTGAAAGTGTAAATGCCCTTTTATTACTGCGATGACAACATTGAATGCCACTGGGATTTTGTAAGCCAGCTTCTCTCTCTGTTGCTCCTCCCTAAACTAAAAGTAGTGTGTGTCAGCATCCTGTTATCCATTATCCTCCTTCCAAAACCACCCACACACACATACAGACTCCTGGGGCAGTGTCATGGTGACTGTTACGGCTTCTCAGTCATTCGGCTTTTGTCTGCATGTTTGGCCCAGAATCACACTGGGGTAAAATCCATCAAGTTTGTCCTCGTATAAACTTAGCATAACCTTATAACAAAGACAAAAAAATGTTTTATGTGAGATGGTATATAGTATAATTGTTGATTTCTTTTGTCGTCATTGGAAGTCCATGTGTGGCATTGTATGTGTTGTTTGTTTTTTGCTAAATGTTTGGAAAATGTCCCAACATCAGACACTTTACAGTTTTACTCCCAGAGTTCCCCATGACAGTCAAGTGATCTGCGATGCCTAATAAATCTTTTTGACCAAATCAAACAATTGCCTCAAAAGAGTAATTAGTTCCCTATTCATTTCACTACTGAATTTCAATGAGATGTTTTCAATTTCAGGCATAAAGATCCCCTTAAAATTAGCATTTCAGTTTGTTGTAACATTCAGCAAACTCTAATAAAAGTGACTTACAGGAAGGCTGAATTTCGTAAATAAACGTGAGTCTTACACATGCTAAAATCCCGTCATTGCTGTCGTATGGGATATAAATAGGAAGAAATTGGATGAGGTTGAGCGGTGAATGAGGGTATGGCGGGATCTTAGCTCCCTAAGGAGAGAAGGACAGCCAGGCAGGAGTTAACCTGCTCATTCATTCGAGGTTAGCGCCATTGAACTGTGACCACACGGTCACCAAGATGCTAAGCATATCCACCCCCAACCTTTAGCACACACTAAATTCAAATGTGTCAGGACGTTGATAACTTTAAATGTCATTGGTTCACGAAATATCATGACACGGGACACGCAAGAACCAAATAGATATGCAGTTATCAATGCACCACTTAATATATCAAAAATATTTGTTCTGTTGTATTTATAACTTGTTACCTGATTGGTAATACAAAGACTTGCGTACAGTATGTTTACAGTTGGGGTTGTTCTTCAAAGTCGCCCATGTACCATAACTTTGAGTGCCAAATGTATCGGTTGCAATGTCATTAGATCTCTCTCCCTCTCTTTCTCTCTCATTCTCTCTCGCCGCTGCGGTGTTTGGTTACGGACATTGTTAAGCCTGGTTACTGATAAACAGGGTTCTTAGTTACCAGCCCCCGGATGATTGGCTCTTTTCAAAAGCAGAAAAATCCTTGCCGGGGGAAAGTAGGAACTTGTGTATGTTTGAAAAAGAGCTGGCCGTATCAGGAGGCAATGCGAAGACCTTAAAATCACATAGTTAGTATTGACCCGCTGTTGCTTGGTTGCCCTTGGCCTGCTAGGAAAAAATGTCCCCATAAACCATGTAATGATGTGTTATGTCCACCGCTGACCACTTTATTAGAAGCAGTGGGAATGCTGCCATGAGAGACATTCACAATCACTGTTTGTTTCTGAGATAAATTTGTGTCATTTGGGCTTGCTGTGTATAATTTGGTCCGTGTTTTGGACATGAAGAAATGACTCGAGTAAGTCACAAGTCTTATAGCCTATGCAATATCAGCCATCGACTTCGAAAATGGGGTAAAACTCAAACAAACAATTACTTTGCAAAGTGTGGTGGTATATGTACATACTTGCATAGTTAGACTACTTTTGATTTTCTAGTACAACCTTTTTCTTTTTTTATCATTCTGCTAACACAGAACTTACTGTAAAACTCACTACTATGATGCTAAGGAATTGTGGGAGTGTTATATGGTTGCTAAGTTTTTTTTAATGTTTTTTTTGTGCAGTGAAAGTGTACTAGAGCCTTGCATATGTAGAAAGTGGTTGTTTTGTGGTTTTTAGATTGTTCAGAGGAGTTGGTAAAGAGTTCCAATAGCATCTGAAGAGTATATAGGGCATTGCTAAACGGTTGGTTACCAGGCAAAGAGAATAAAACCCAACCTCAAGTCTTGATGGTATTGTTGTTTCTATTTGTGGCCTTGGTCCTTTCTGTAATATATAAGTCTTGTTTATAAAGTAAACTTGAGAACAAATTATGTTTTATTGTCCAATGCGCTGGATTTAAATTAGTCTATGTTTGGTTGTTTCAGCCCACGGTTGGGTCAAATATGTTTTCTAGCTTGAAGGGGAACTTCGCCGAAATATTAAAATTCTGTCATGAATTACTCACCCTCAAGTCGTTTAACTAACACGGAAGTCAGGAAATTGTTGAATATAGTCGTTATTTTTGTTTGTTTGCACATAAAAAGTATCCTCGTCGCTTTATATAATTAAAGCTGAACCACTGGAGTGACATGGACTATTTCAACAATGTCTTTACTCACTTTCTGCTAGGGTGACCACCACCCAACAAACCAAATGTAGGACAGGTAATACGTTTGTGTGAGACAATGTGGGACACCACTGAAAGGTAGCGTAAAACTGTGATATAGTAACGGAATGAAAATATTTGTATATTTTTTCCTACCTTTCAGTTCGTAAAAATAATTTGTTATTTAGTCCATTCAAACTACAACATAATGAAGGCATAGATCAAATGTTGTATAACAAAACAATTAATAGTGATTTCAATTTAAGGTTAACTGTCTCTTTAAATTTTGCGCAGACTTTTCATAATAAGGTTATACACTTTAAAGGTCTTCTCAAAAAGTGCAAAGTGAAGGAATTAAGAACGGACAAATAATGAAAATGTTTTTTTAAATAGCGCATTTCATTATTTACAAATAATTGTTTTAATATGCTAACTGCAACGGTGCAACCTATAAACAGTTTTAAAGCCACAGAGTTTACGATGTTTTAGTGACTTATCTGGCAAGTTGACATGGGAGGGATCGCCATCCGATCTACATTGATTGACAGACGTCACAGCCTCTTGATGACCGAATTCACTGCTGTCTTCTCATCAATTGGATAAAAGTCAGGCTCTAAATAATAGTTGCATTTGTATGAGCTTGTTGGACTCTGGTGTGCACCGGGTTGCTGCTTTTGGGACAGCGTTGTTAAATAGTTAAATAAACAAATGTCTCATGTGCATTTCGGGTAAAAGAACGTGTTTTCTTAATGTGACAACAGACTGATGAAAATGCAGAACATTTTCTCAATATGCAACGTGCGGGACAAGGGGTGAAAATGCTCTTCGGTACAACGCAAAGCTGGACAGGTGGTCACCCTACTTTCTGCGCTTTGAAACTTGGTTGCGTTGCAGTCTTTGGGGGAGTCAGAAAGCCCCCGGACCTCAGCAAAACTATCTTAATTCGTGTTCCGAAGATGCACGGAGGTCCTAGAGTTGTCAAACGACTTAAGGGTGAGTAATTCATGACAGAATTTCCATTTTTCGGAAGAGTTCCCCTGTAATTTGAACCAATAGTTGGGTTTTTCCATATCTTAACCAATGATGGGTTGAAACAACCTGGCATTTTTAGATTGTAGGTGAAATTTTATTTTGCATAAATTTAACAGCACACCGCTTCTGACCTATTTGAATAATTTAAGGTATTAGTCATGTCTATTGCACAAGCAATGCAATGTTTTATGGTTTAAATCCCTAACTCGTAAGTAAGCAACATTAAGAGTGATGAACAATAATTAGCCATGTCTTAGCAAAGACCACTAATCAAACAGGCTTTTAAACTTTTTGTCTCCTGTCTATGCGCATGCATTTTATAGAACATTACTTTATATTAATCAGGTCAAAGTAACAGATGTTGTCGTAAAGATGGATGTCTCGGAGATCGCTCTGAGGTTTTGATGTTTTAATTACACTTCGACTGAGCCCCTCTCTTTTCTTGCTGGTGCTTCACTCCCGTGGAGAGCTGTAGATGCAATTTAGCATCATGGTAACAGACATCCATCTCAGTCCCTCACACCCCCAGCATTGCCACCCCTCTGAGAAGAGAACAAAGATTTCAGCACAGGGGTTTTGAGTGGGGGGATGTGTGTGGATTAAGGCCAAGAAGAGCCTCCGAAGGGCATGCCAGGTGCATTTGATTTTTCCAGATCGGAACGATGTGCCGCTCATTCTTGAGATTTTATTAGGCCAGATGGATACGGTTACATGAAGACAGACTTGTTAATTGGCCTCAGTAGTGGCATGTTGGAGGCACTGCGGAGGGATTTGTGATTTCATGATGAATTAATGAGGAAAACAAAACAGATGGAGAACATAAACTTAGGTTTGAAAACTTATGAACTGACTTGGTTTCCTCTGTCTACAATGGACCACCATCAGGTCATAATTGAGTGCATACTACAAAGTATACACTTTAAGGAGTGGTTCACTTCAAAATTTGCCCCTATTGACTTTCAATAGTAGTAATAAACATTACTATGGAAAGTGAATAGGGGCAAATATATATAAATATATACATTTATTTCAGATAATCTGGATATTCCATGCATACCAACAATTTGTATCCCATGCACAGCATGACATACTACTGTTTGCTTTGAGCTAACCTCAATTTTCCTGTGGTGTGGACCACACCTCAAGTATATTTAGACAAAAAAAAACATATATAGTCTCACATCAGAAACCATCAGGAATGCCATCATTCACCTGTTTATGAGCACTGTCTGGCTCCTGTCTTCGTATCATTCCGGTGGAGCTCAGGAAGATGAGAGCATTCCTCACACTTCTAATACACTTTACCCTATTTTCTTTTCTTTAAAACGGTGGAATCCTGAAGTGTGAGTATAAATCACTCAAGTCTTTGGCCCACTCAGTGTATGAAGACTTTTGCTCTGTCACTTCACAGAAAACTATTGAAAGACGAAAAGAACGTTTTATTTGAGGTGAATTATTGGCTAAGTTCAATGTAAAGTACTCTTGAAGTCGGGCCGTGTTGCCACATGTCATTGTCTACCTGTATGGGAAGTTTCTTCAGATGGAAATGGGAATAAATTGTTGAAGTGGGGTGTAAACTAGAATGACAAGAAATCAGCTCACAGTTATTGCAGTTATCGCTGCCAACTCTTTTTCTTTAGAGGATAAAGATTTACTGCAAAAAAACTCCCAGGGAGTGTCGTTGGCAGTAAATTTCAATATTTACTCGAGACGTTCTATTAAAATGAAACGTTTCTTAATACATTGTTTTTGGTAAGATTTAGCTTATAATAATGATTTACAAGTTGAACTGTCGGGACTGATTTTGTAGAAAATTTGTCATTTGACAACCCTTGAACAAGATGGCGAAAAAGAAGTTATGAACTACACCTTTAAAGTCCCCGTGAACCGGAATTTGTGATCGTTTTTACTTCCGTATTTTGACACATTTCTGGGTGAAGTGGAGTTCTGAATGTGAAAAATAGTGGCCGTGGCTTCCATCTTTCTCTGCGATTTTATTTTTTTAAATGGAACTGGCAGCAGACTGACAGTTGAAGGGGAGGAGTTAACGGATGCTCTGCCCAAGCCGTCTGACATACGTCATTTAAGATGGATAATCATTACAGGACAAAAGTGCATTTTCAGATTTTAACTGAAGATTATTAATGCACACGATTTTTAAAAAGAGAATGACTGTCATGATTCTTGGGTGAGGTGAGACACAGAGACAAGGAGAGTGGACCCAAATGCAGACAGCGGTTAAGGGGTTAACATGACATTTAATAACAAAGACAAAATACAAAACAAAGACCTACGTGGGGGTAAACAACAAAACAGAGGAACAAGAACAAGACTAACTAAACTGACAAGACTAAACTAAACTAATAACACATCACATAGGAACACAATAAACTAGACTAACTAACATGACCAGAACTCACCCACACAACACAGTGCAACATAACAGTACAATGATCCGACACCAGACAGAGAACACAGGGGCAGTAAATAGAGGGACAAATCAAAGGGGAACAGGTGTGGGGAATGAACTAATAAACAACCAATAACGAGAGATACAAAAGGGCGGGAACACAGACAAGGACCGGAGAGAGTATCAAGGCCGACAGGGTCAAAATGACTCTCTCCACACATAACAAGGGATCCTGCCGTGATTCTACCACAAGATCAAGAAAGACATGACACGACGAGGCAGAATCACGACAATGACCCACATTGATAAACTATTTTCAATAAACGCTGCAATATTTCATGAAAAAATAGGCATTGTAATTTTTAATTTCACTGGGACTTTAACAAAGAACTCACACATTACAAATTTATTACACTACAACATTATCTACAAGATAAATATGATCATTGCAAAGCCTAATTTTGAAATGTGTAATGTGACTGTAATAGTTACAATTGGTCAATTGCTACAATTTATAAATGCATGTGACAGATACAGAAAATTATTCAGCTTATAGACTAATTTATGAGACGTATGGCTAGTGCACAACTATCAGCAAGTGCATTGCTTTGTTCATTTTCACGCAATTTCAAGTGCATTCATTAATATCCTGTGGTACAAGTGTTATCATCAGTCCCTGTCCACAGAGCTCACAGAAACAAAGGAACGTGTTCATGTCTACTGCAGACAGAGCCAGAGTCCTGTCAGTATCTAAGCATTCATCTGCAGACAGACAGGGTGATTTATTCAAGTTCCTGGCTGCTAAAATACCCCCAGATCTAAGAATCCCTCAGTATAGCTTGCAAATGTAGGCTATGCATTTCTTTTACCATGATTGTAAAGACAGACATCAAGTTAGAAATGACCACTCATATAGAGTTCTCACATTTATCTAAATACATTGTTCTCTGCCCAGTCCTGCATCAATGGTTTATATTCACAGTTTGCCGCTCCCAATGAATGAACATTGACTAAGCACCATAATCTACCTCTGTCAGCACTCATCATTGGACTTATTTTATCTTTATCTTATTAAATTTTCCCATGGAAGTGGTGATAGCCTTCATTGACTCTTTTATGTGAATCTGGTTGTTGTTTTGATTCAGTCTGGTGCATTTACTTCAGTATCACATCCATGAGTTTATCACCTGAGGGCACGTTTGCATCGCTGCATGCCACACTAGTGTATCACCTGTTGAGTGACTCAGAAGGCCAGCTGTTTATTTTATTTCTAAATATCATATATCATATATCACATATCACATATCTTATATAAATCATAAAGAGTATTCCAGTAATCTGTACTGCTATACTGGCCTTTTGCCTGATTTTTACAGAAAACTTGCAGGAGCGATTCATTCATGAAGATAATGTTTTATCGGTAAAATGAGTCAGATCACTGCCTGATACTTCAAAGTGAAGTAAGATAGCATCGATGAAAACTCATGCAATCTTTCAGACGTCTAACTTTGTTTCTTACGGGAATGAGACCTGTGGGTGTTCAGTGACTTCTCATGTTGCTGGTCATTGACCTCTGACCCTTTAGAGTCTGAGTTTGTTTTGTTTGGTCAGGTGAAAACACCTGGTTGTAGATACTTATAATTTGGTATTGAGGAGATGTTCGTAGCTTAGATTCGATTACTAAGCTACGTACTACTGCTGAGAAAGCACTACTTAAAAATATGAGTAAAATTAGAATTTATACAGAGTATATATATAGAGTCCAGAATAAACTTAAACTTAAAACTTTTTGCTCTGTTGGTCAATGCTTGAGTTGGTTGCTGAATCCTCATTAGGTGATAAACTACATGTCGCTTGCTGAAGAACTTTGTAATAGAAAATAAACATGACACTCTATGTTGACCCAATAAAGACAGCATTGCCCACTTTAAGTTCTCCAAGCCCCTCCCACTAATGCACAAAGAGCAGTACTGTGAGCTTCTATCTTCATTTGATCTGATGTCCTCAGGAACAGCTCAGAAAACACAGACTGTCAACTCTGAGGAAGGGAAAGATGAAGAAACTAGATGCTAGAATATGTAGTTCTTTAAACAGCTTTATTAAAGATTGTCAGTCTATTCAGCTTTCTCATGCCATAATAAAAGAGACATTTAGGAACATTTCAAGTCTTACTGCAGTTTAACATAAGATGCGATTTTATTTGTAAAGATTAGTGCCTCTCAATCCAAGACAGGTGGTAAATTAAAGAGAATAAAGAAAAAATATTTGCCTGATTATAAAAAATGCATAGTGAAAGTGTTTGATAGTTTGCTTTTCACATAACTTCTCACACCGTGGGAAATACTTTGTCAGAGGGTTTTGCCGTGTTTTCATAACACACGGAAAATGCTGAACACAAACAGGCAACCTAAAGACATTTTGGTACAGAGTACCAGATAATGAGCCTCTCCCTTCTCTCTAAGCTTTTGACAACTAAATTACGCAATATTAAAAAACAATTAATTATTCAAAAAGTCTGTTCATTTTTTGCCAGCTAGTAATTAAACATCTCAACTATTTCTAAACTACTAAAAATATCTTTTAACTATGACTCGGAGACTTTAAGTAGCCATGAAGTCGTCTCTGATATCATCCCACCTCTCCAGGACTGTCCCTACTGCAGCAAGGCCTGTATTGTAATCCCACTTGTTACAGGCTTGAGAGATGTACTCCTGCAGAAAGCCCACCTCCTCCTTTTTCCCCAAGCTGAATAAAGCCTTTTGTGTACATGGAGTCCTTCTCTAAAGTGAGTCCATGTGAGAGCCGACTAATCCCGGCGAGCCAGGCAGAGAAATGCATCCCTTTCAATGTAGAGACAAACAGGAAAAGATACCATGACTCTAGTTGCCCTTACTGGTACATTTGGCAGCAATTCGCTACAATACTCACCCACTATAGACATACTAACAAGAGAGTTTTCAAAGTCAACATGAGGCACTCTCTCAAACCTCAAGTGCTCGATCTGAGGTCAGAGCCTGTTCGTGTGTACCGCAGGTGCCTGCGCTTTATTTTGGCCCTGTCATCGCTCTTCTCCACTATCTATCACTCAAAAAAGACATCTACCCTCAGACACCCTTACTGCTGGATACAGTAGCTGCCTGCAGTTCCGCCGCAGTGTTTAGCGAGATTGACAGTAATAGAGTTCAGTAAGAGTTGTTGGCATGTTTAATCTGACACGCAGGAAATATGTTTTAATATGCTGCACTGTCTGAAGGATATAACGTGTAACGTGTTACACGTTATATCGCGTTAAAAAACACAAGTTTTTTACGCGTTATATCGCGTTAAAAAACACAATTTTTTTGCCTGCCGGAAATCTATTTAGAAAGGTGTTGACTCAAGACCTCTTGAAGTGACATAAGACATTTCGAAGTGACACCCAGGTCAACAAAATTAGGACCCTATTTATGAAACACAGGTGTGTGCAAATTGTATAGTTATAAAATAATGATGTACTATAATTAACAAAGTAAAACATTTAAAGAGATATTTTATTTGAGATTTAAGAGAGATATACATTTTTGCAGAATACAGGTCTGTAAATAATAATTTAACTGTATATTGGTGTGTGTGTGCAGCATCTTAAAGAAACCCTTATGTTAATTGTACATTTTTCAGTTGAACAGAAACAAATAACTGTTTAAAAAATACTGGCATGCGATTTTATGTAGTACTCAAAATGGTTAATCTCCAAAAAGCAGTGCACATACCATCATGAAAGGCATAGTTAATTCTTTCATCGTTCACTCACCCTCATGTCATTTCATACCTTTATGACTTTCTTCTGCAGAACACAAAAGATGTTTTGAAGAATGTTGGTAACCAAACATTGACCCCCGTTGACTTCCATGTTCCTATAATATATTGTTCCTATTTCTTTAATCAATTTTTAAAATGACGTACAAATACATTTTATGTGTCGCTGTTTTGTAAATAAAGCTGCTTAGTAAACAAGCTATTTTCGAAACTATTTATTCCAAGTGCTTTATTTTTGTCAGCAATTTCTATAATAGCCTTGTTTTTATTTATGTCAAATTAAAATACATCTTATAGGTATATTGGTAAGAACATTTGGGAGATGTATTAGTTGACTGTTGAAACTGTTCACTGAATACATCAGATGCTCCTCCATACAGTCAATAGCCTCATGCTTCTCAGGGTTTTTGTACAGTACAGAATGAATATTCATCCACCCCTCTGCTCCATCTGTTGGTTTCGGACACAGAGGAGGTAGTAATGATGTCAGCGAGTTGTAATCTCGTTTTACCCATTCATTAAACGCCTGGTCCCATCTGGCAAAGGCAAACCCTGCGGACATCTGACGACACCTCACTCTCATTCCCCGCAGAGACGGCAAGAGGGGTTCAAAGAAAGGCTAAGGTGTTGTATACATTCTGTCGGTTTTGTATTCACGTGCTTGTGTCCTATACAGGGCCAGCCCAAACACAGTTAGGAAAAACATGTTTGAACATGGCTTACAAACTCGTGAATAATAGGCACTTCATCTGTCTGGCACTTATGTCAAGCCAACAAAAACTGGTCAAAGACAAGTGTAGCTTGTAATACAAAAACTGATGAATTTTTCTCTGTAAGGAAGCTTACAGTCACAATTCTTTCTCAATGTAGTTTCCTTAAGAGCAAATTATGTTTTATTCTCTCTCTCAGGTCAAGTGTCTCACTCATTCTTTGGGTTAATCATGGACTCTAAGGTGTGTTTGTATTTAAAACAGCATAAGAATGTGCAAAGTACCAACAGCAAAACACACTTTTTTCTTTCACCGAGAACCGTTTGTCGCCACCTCCACCTAGCAACAGCCTAGAAACACCTTTTCACCTTTACGTCTTTGTAAAAGACTGTGGTCTGTATTTGACACTGGGTCAAGTTTAGAGATGAATACCTGATAGCTCACAGAATAATAAAAATGAGCTGTTAAATGATCGATCTAACATTATTTACAACACGATGACCTTTAATCCATAGCCTCAGACAAACAGTCTTGTGGGCATCTGAAATGTGATTTGTTATCTTATTATTAATGTTTGCGTGATTACAGCAAATTTTTACATTTTGATAACTTAGATTTTCATCATTTTCATCATTTTCAAATTACATATAAGTCCAAGAAAAAATAAATCAGCATGTTTGTGTAAATGCTTTAAACAGCATACAGATATATAATAAAAAACGAACAATAAATTTGCATTAACATGAATTGTATTGGTTTTTCATATAATAAGTGCTGAAAAACGATATTGTTTATTGTTAGATGATGCATTTGCTAATGTTAACAAATGCAATACTGTATAATGCCACCCATATAACAATCATCTGACATATTTCAAATTGTTTTTCCTTACACAAAAGTGTGAACGTGGCTATTGCACGAAGCAGGCAGACTATGCATACTTTAACCAGTACAGTTCAAATGTTGTTTCACTCTTGTATGCAGTAACTTCACTGGCTCATATTGATGCTTTGATACCAGTGGTGCATGTGGAGATGCAGGTGTCCAGATCAATCTGAGGGACCCTCATACAGATCAGCAGAAAGCTTTCACACCTGTATCTGGGCTCATTTCATTTGCTACTTATCAAGTCAATCTACCACAGCTGTGTCCGTTTCCTGTTTCAGTGGCATCTGCACTTTTATATCAAGTTAACATAATAATATACATAAATATGGAATAATACTAATTACAATAATACAATGCTTAACTTTTATTATTGAGCAAGTAAATGCAAAATCTCAGGCAGACTTATGTACCTGCCAGATCCTTATGCTCTGCAAACGAACGATGTCTTGTGGTGCCATCCCAAAAAGGTAAAAAATCGCTCTCACGAACCTTCTCTGGATCGGTTCTACATTTGTGGAATGATCTGCCTGCTGCTACAAGATCAGCAGATTCTGTGGCCATCTTTAAGAATTGGCTGAAAACACATCTCTTCCATCAGCACTTGACCGATCATTTCTGACTTCTATATCTTTTCCACTCTATCTATATAAAAAAAACGTAGCTCTGTACACTGTATTAGGCCTTGTGAGACATGTTTTATTGCACTTATGCTTTTTGTTCTCCTAATGTTGACCCAATTGCTTCCATTGTTTACCCAACTTGTAAGTCGCTTTGGATAAAAGCGTCTGCTAAATGACTAAATGTAAATGTAAAATCTGTTTTGAACAATTGTATTGTTGGGACAATCGCGCTCGGACACAGTTGAGAGCAACCGGGCTAAATGTGAGTACACACTAACACTTGCAAGCAATGTTTTATAAAAACATTAGTCAAATTGCAATTTATTAAAAAATTTGGTATATTGCAACACAAAAGAAATAATAACATTACCATATTGTATGAGCTCTAGTAATTCCTGTGTGTGTTTTAAATTAAAAGAAGCCGCATGGGTTTTCTCTCATACCTAAAGCAGCTCAGTTTGTCGTGTATAGAAATGGGAGGGATACATCCCCATGGTTTCCTTAAGGTTTATTGGAGTGGGCGGCACTTTTGCTTCCTTTGTTATGTTTCAAACATTTGAACCGGAGAAGGAGCCGTACAAAATTGACTGTCACATGACTGTCAGGGTGATTTCCATTGGCTCCCGAGAGAGCCTGAGATTATCTTTTTTAAACATTGTTGCCCTGGGTCGTGTTTTGTAATTTCTTGGTTACTTGTATGTCATATAAGATACTGACACCTGTAGAAATATTCCTGCTTTTAAACCACTCTAACCCCAAAGCAAGTTACTGTATGGGATGAGCAGTGGGGGCTTGTTTTAGATTTAAGTCGATTAGTCATCCTTGTCTAACAGAAGCAAAACTCATTTCAGGTCAACCCACAACTGACACACTCTGAGAAAACACTGGAACACACATAAATCCTGTTTGTGTGAGTTCAGCACGCTTTGAGCGTTGTGGATAATGACAGGGAATTCAAATGGCAGAGTCTGTTATCCCGTTTTCTTTACCTAATCACATTAGTGAGCTAGAGTTACATGACATGCCGCTCTAAAAGGGAAGAAACTCTTGTCAGTTATTCTGACAGCTGTGGACAGACTGGGATATCCTGTGGCTTTCATCCAATATCTGATATACGATATAAAGATAGGTGTCAGGAATATTGCAGACTTGACAGCCTTGATTTGAACATGTAGACACAAGCTGAACATCAACTAAGCCTTGTACACTCTGACTATCACACACAAGAGACATTTTATTAAGTGTAGTTGTATGTACGTTAATACATAAAGCAGTTTGTTATGGCCTCATAAAGTACTTTTAGTTGATAAACTAATCAGTATTCTGTTCATAGTATCTTATGTCATCATTAGGCAATGTCCTGTACATTGAATGATCGTAATTTAATTCTTGATTTAATGTAATTATTATGACATCGGTTGACTGACTAGAATGTTTTAGATGTATGTGGTTACTGAATTCAGTGGCAGGTCATTTATCTGTTGAGGGCAAATGGTGGCATTTTGCCTGACAAGAACCTTTGCTTGGTTACAACAGCAACATGTCTTTACGTTGATCCTCATTGGACAGCTGACAGGCTGAATAAATAATGAACTGGAATGGCAGGTGGAAAATTCAACAAAAACATTCCTTTTTTGTGTTTTTGTCTCTTTACTGAATATTTCAGCTTGTTGAGAAGCCCTGTGTTATTAAATTGTTTAGCAGACCTTTACTTTATTTGAAAAGTCATAGACTCATCAAGGCCAGTGGTTGTCAACCTGGAGGTCCCCAAGATGGATCCAGGTGGGCCACAGATTTTGTGGCATTGAAATGAAATATAGAAATGTATCATACATTTTATGCAATCAAACATCAGAAAAATAAGACCACCAATCAAAAGTGTTGATGTTCCAGCATTGTATAACAGAATTTGTTTTGGGTTTAATTAAAATTCTAAGTTTAAGATTCTATGTTTTTATTTGGGGGGGCCGCAAAGCGATGCACTCTACACAAAGGGGGCCTTACACTCACTAAAAATATGATGATTAATAATAAAAATAATAATAATAATATTAATTATAAATATTAATAATATTATGAAATGCAAAACATTATTATTACTGTATTATTATTTGTTTGGTACTAGTGACAACAAAGATAAAAAAGTATTTAAAAAAACATCTTTCCTTATCCTGGCAATATCCATGTATTAGTTCCTCCATCATCTCACAGAACATCACAAAAAGTTGTTATATCATTAGTGTTGTGTTAGGCTAATTGTCAACAGACAATTCCATTAATGTCTTTCCCTCTTGGAGGACTGTGTTTTAAATAGATTCTTTTCTTAGAGCAAGTGTGCTTAGTTTCTGTGAATGTATACTTAAAAGACAAAAGAAGAAAGACAAAAAGAAAGATGTCATTGAAAATGTCTTTGCTTAGTCTGTGTAAATGCACATGTGATGTAATGTGTGGCATTGATGATAGATTTAATTCATTGAAAATGTGGCTGCAACAAATACTTAAACTCATTCTGCATTTAGTACTTCAAAGGTGTCATATTTGTAACATTTAAATATCAAGGCAATGTGCTTTCACTCACTTGCCATGGTGAATGATATTGTGATTTAGATGTAGAAGAAGGTTATTTAAAGGCAAAGTCTGTTTATCTCACAGGGTCACAAAAGGGTGTGAAGGGGTCTCTGAACTAAATGATAATTGTTTTTGGTGGAAAAAACATTGACTAACATTATACCTAACATTTATCTTTATCAGATTTGCTCTACGCCTATGTCATCCTTCACAACTTTAATGAGCACAGTCCTTTACATACCAGACAGAGCTCAGAATATGAGCCATTTACTCTAAATTGTAGTGGTTCTACACCACATTCTCCTGTGATTTATGGTGGTGATATAATTTAGAGACACATAACTCAACCCACAGACACATGACACCTCCATATTTGAAAGGTCTCTGCCGCATTGTTTTGCCGGGGGTATTAATTGGACATACCACCTGCTCTGCAGTTGTTCCTTTAGCAAAACGAACAGCACCCAATGTGGTACTTGTGGAAGGTTCATGTAAAATCCATCCACACCACAGGAAAATAGTGGGATTTAGAGCAGGTATAGATTGTGCAACTTTGAATCCATTTAATCAAATTAGGTGGAATCACAGACGGCACTGCATGCAACTGTAAAGTATGGTTATTAACACTTTCTGCTATGATATTCAAATATTAAAATGTCTTCGTCTATCGCAACATGATATTCAAAGATACCAAGTAGGTTGATTTCCCCCAAAAATGAAATCATTGTGACTTTGTGCAAGTAATTAAGCATTGCTTGTTTTTGCATTCTGACCAACCCAACAAGCAACATTGGGTCTACCAATATTTGTGAGAGTTTGGTAGGACTTTTTGTTAGGCCAATTGCTGGCAGACAGTGTTTGGGAAACCTGTCATTATTTGGTGACACTAATGCCATAGAAATGACATATTTGACCTTTAAGACAAGTACAGTAGTAGACTTGAAGTTTTGAAGGAAAAACGGGTTTTATTGCATTGTTATGGGGTTGCTAGCATGGTCTGAGTGCTTACTGGCTAAAGTCAAAATAGCTTACCTCCAAGTTTCTATGATAGCATGAAATTCTCAATTTTAAAAGAAACTGTTGTCCAGTTGAACATAGACAGACTAAACGTAGTTTTCATTCAATGTGAAACAGTGTAGTTCGGTAGTTAAGCTCTAAGAAGCATTCAAATCCTTTTTGTGCAAGAAAGCATGTACAGTTCTTTACAGTTGTCTAGCCTTCATCATTTCCGAGGTCCTTATTATAGTATCAACAGGGAAGACAAGAGTATGTGTCCTGAAGCAAAATACCAAAATAATCTTTTTAATTGTAGTAGTGATCATTTCTGTTAACATGCTTTCTTTACCAATACAAAACAGTATTCAGAATTTCTAGCTGTGTTATCTTACGGAAGCAGACAGCTTACATTCGAAATGAATTGAAGAATGTTGTTTTAACATTCCAACATGTTTTGTTTGATGGAATGTGAAACTGAATTATTCATGGTTTGATGTTTCTCTCCTCTCTAGATGGTATCCACAGAGTGACAGCCTTGTGTACCCTGCGTGTGACCATCATCACCGATGAAATGCTGACGAACAGCATCACAGTCCGTCTGGAGAACATGTCACAAGAACGCTTCCTGTCCCCACTCCTCTCCCTCTTTGTCGAAGGCGTGGCAGCAGTCCTATCAACCACGCGCGAGGGTGTTTTTATCTTCAACGTCCAAAATGACACAGATGTCACCGGGAACATCCTCAACGTCACCTTCTCAGCTTTGCTCCCCGGAGGAGCACCTGATCGCTTCTTCCCTTCAGAGGAGCTCCAGGAGCAAATCTACCTGAACCGAACTCTACTGCGGCAAATCTCCAGTCAGAGCGTCCTTCCATTCGACGACAACATTTGCCTGCGGGAGCCCTGCGAAAACTATATGAAATGCGTCTCTGTGTTGAAGTTTGACAGCTCTCCGCCTTTCATAGCTTCGGATACAGTTCTCTTCAGGCCTATCCATCCCATTAACGGGCTGCGCTGCCGATGCCCGGCTGGGTTCACCGGTGACTACTGTGAGAAGGAGATTGACCTGTGCTATTCTGGGCCATGCCGCAACAACGGTCGCTGCCGCAGTCGAGAAGGAGGGTACTCCTGCGAGTGTCTGGAAGACTTCACTGGTGAGTTTGCATGTTTATTCAAATAACATAAAGTTTGTGTGCGGTCTGTTGAGTACTTGCATTTGCAGGAATCTTAGTACAGTGTTTTGTGGTTATGGGATGTTGTAGCAGAAAAATTGTTGTCCACAGGTGGACAAACAGGTGGAATGATGTGTCCATCTGTGAGGATCTTTTTAAAGCTCAGATACGTCATACCATGCATCTAACATAAAAGCACTGCTTGACAATGCTTATACCTGATATGACGGAAACTCCTGTTTTTGACCACCTCCTCCTACTTTATGAAGGCCAATTACCCCTCTAATCACCCCCTTCAGTGCTTTGAAGGTCACAGTTCAACTCCAGGTATTCTGCATCCATTATGGTGGCGATGACAGGCTGCCTCTCAACATCTATTCCTTTCTGGGTTTCTCACATTAGTGGAAAACAGATCTGTCTATTTCCCTCTGAGAGAAAGATTATCCCGAGGAAATCAGGGGTCATTACATGCACAGGGACTGCCATCCTGTTCCCCGCCACACATAAATGCCCTTTGTCCAGATTTTGTCTGGAAAATAGTTGATATATAACACTGCATGAGTTGCATGTCCATCTTCAATAAGGGAATTGGTGGTGCCATAGAGGAACTCATGGATTGCGAAGAGCTTCCGAAAGGAAAGCTGAGACAGAGTCAGCGCTCAGACTTTGATATAAGGCCAGTATAGCATCGGATTAGAGATGCATAGTATCGGATAAGGAGTTTTCTCCAAGAAAGCCGTGACCAAGGTTCTTCGGTACATACAATGTATTTAACACTACAGTTGTGAAATAGCTGGTTTACTGCCGTGGTTTCCTGTTTAAAAAAGTTCAGACTAGGTGCAATGTGACATACTGTATATGTTTATCTGAGGTTTAAATGACCTTTTTCTATCTTTGATACTGCACTGGGCACAGCCCCATCCACTGTGAAATGTTCTTTATCTAAAATCTCACTCCATTTAGCTGAATAACAAACTTTAATGATTTTAGTTATGAAAAGTCGACTTTGTTGCTTTGTGCAAAGACATTAACTTTTAGTGAAACAGATAAATTACTGGGCACGGTTTAGCATAAGTATCTATATATAGGGATATATTCCATTTTTAAGTTAATTTGTCTATATCTTTTTAGATTTCTATTTTTAGATTTTTTTATATTTTAACCTACTTTGAGGCTAAATAATTAGAAAAAAACATTAGAAGTGCTTTAATGCATAATAAAAGTAATTATTTTGACATGTACCCCAGGAACACGTCTTAGCTGTTTCATGTGTCAAGAATTTGCATTCCTTTGGATTTGTCACTTTCATCTATGCTTTGGCAAATAAATGATTGTAAATATGTGGCTGACTTTCGCCATTATTTGATACAAGTTTAACAATATCTAACAATCCTTGCTTGACATGACTTGCTTCCTGCAGGTGAGAACTGTGAAATGGATGCCCGCTCTGGCAGATGTGTCCCCGGTGTATGTAAGAATGGAGGGGAATGTGTCAACCTGCTGGTGGGCGGCTTTACATGCAGCTGCCCCGCAGGAGAATACGAGAAGCCTTTTTGCGAGATGACAACTCGCAGCTTTCCCAGACAGTCCTTCATCACCTTTCGGGGCCTGAGGCAGAGGTTTCACTTCACAGTCTCTTTTATGTAAGTACTGGCCTATATATGACAACAATTTATGACCTCAGTGTCATGCCCCTGTTTATTATCTTGTCAATAAGTTACGTCTACCTAAAACTGCATGTTGTGGGGTGTAATTTGTTAAAGACCCAAGCTGCATAAGTAACCTTTGGTCTGGTGCTAGACTCATGTACTACTTGTTCTGGGTGACAGGAATTTGCTTTTAAAGCAGAAAGACATGATGGATGATAATATGTGTGGCTGTTTAGTTCTTCCTGAATTCTTTGAAGTTAATGATTATTATCCTGATGTATTAAGCTTTGAATGTTAAGACAGGGTCGCTAGAGAAATATTTGGGCTCCTCTACCACCGAAAAACAGGAAAGGCTATGTGTTAAGAGAGCACTATCAATGTTTTTCTGTATTTGTATCTTCTTCCTGTGTAGCAGCTGGTCTCTGACTCCTCCGCCTTTTGTGCCCTAGCCCAGGCATGAGATAGGTGGGATGCAAAGAGGGCTGAGGAACAACTTCCTGTTTTAGGACCACTGTTCTTACGCTCACTTCCTCTCAGTTTTGTTCTCTTCCTGCTTTGATTAAAAGATGTTATTCCTTCTGTGTGGCTTGGAGGTTTCTTCAGGCCAAAATCATTTGGGTCATCTAGAATATCAGGAAGGGAAAACAATCACACGTGATTGACGTTTACGAGGGGATAGAACCTGTAGTTCTGGTTGTTCTCATCAGTGTTTTTTCAATCCAGGTTTGCCACAAGAGAGAGAAACGCCCTTCTACTCTACAACGGCCGTTTTAATGAGAAACACGACTTCATAGCTGTAGAGATCATCGAGGAACAGATTCAACTCACCTTCTCAGCAGGTAAGACAGTCACATCATTGCATCAATTGACCAGCCCTGATGAAGTCAACCTGGGTACATCTCAAGACGCACCAGTAATAGCTTTAACTTAAAACACATCTGCGTTTTAGAAGAATTTGCTTTGGCCTAAACACCAAGAAAAACTTCAGTGGTGCTGCAAGTATAATTTGATCCCTTAAAGCCACATTACGTTTACATTTATGCATTTGACAGACACTTTAATCTAAAGTGACCTACAATGCATTCAAAGCATACATTTTTCACCGGTATGTGTTTCTTAAAAAATTGAACCTTTGACCTTTTGCACTGCTAATGCAATACTCTACCAATTGGGCTATATGAACTTTAAATATTTTAGTGATACGATAAATATCTTGTTCCAATAGCTTTTTTGATTTGATTTATTAGACATAAAGTAGCAATACAAGTATCATCACACTCTTGTCAAGGATAACACAAAAAAGTTACAACAATTTATTTCCATTGTCCCTTGCTTGTGTCATTTTAATGTGTTAATATGAATTGCTGTTCACAATATGACTATGACTTTTCAGTGTCTGCATGCATGTGCCAGAGAACGCAAATGTATCTATATACGTTCTCACACATACACAGACTTTAAAGCTCTCAGGCAGTAATAAATAACACAACCCTATAATGGTGCTGGATCTTATAGCACACATAAATCTTGCACAGACAAAGGGGAAGGATTCCTGCGTCATGCTGCGGAGCCTGTTTTTCATGTTGTAACCTATGAAAGTTGTACTAAAGTCTCCTGTTGACCAGTACAGGGTCCCGGCAATCTTGAAAATGTTAATGATCAAAGGGTGAATGCATTGTTGAGACAGCTACTTTAAAACTATAGGACGTCTCAGATATAGGCTTATTTGCATTTTATCACAGTACATAGTGTAGCTAGTTGCTTTTAGGTAGTTACTAACCAACACTGTTGTATAAACATTTATTATTAATGACAATATGCGGTTAAAAAAAATGAATGAATGCCTTTGGTTTGTTTGAAAAAACAATGTTTCGATTGTTCACTAACCAGGCCACAATGTTTGGTGACTGTTTACTGTTACTTTATGAATACCGAAGAGGCGCTCCTGCCTTTGGTAAATATTCCTCTAAACCCAAGGTAAATTTCTGTTCCACAGTCCTCTGAATGAACTTCATTGATAAGACAGGATTTCTAAACATGACTGATAGTCATTGTGTGAGCAGCTTTGTACTGCAGCCATTAAGTGATTTTATATTGCACCAGAGTGGTTTCAAAGGCAAAGTTTGGCCTTATCAAAGAGATGGCCTTATCACATGCTAAAACACACCTTTTGAGATATGTCCATTGTTTATAAAAAATTTGAAACTGATTAAACATTTACAGTATAGTAATGTACCGTTAAAATGTTTTTAATGAATTAAACCCACAGTTGAGTAACATGCAGTGCTAGGGAGTAACTAACTGATAGTAATGTAACTAACCACTTTCACACACTTTTATTTAGACTATTTTACACATTAAGTGCAAAATAGTTTTTGAAGTATTGTAGTTTATCTTGTAACAAGTCTAATGTTCTAACAAGTGTTCATAAAGCTCACTTGATAGATCATTACTTTAAAAGCATTAAGGTCACAGGTTTGAATCTTAGTGAGTGTCTGCCAAATGCATAAATGTGAGTGGCATGGGGATGTGTCACACTCTGCTTTCCTCATTTTGTTATGTAGTGTTGAAAAGTTAAATTTAATTAAAAAAAATATTTTGGATGGATCAGATAAATGTAATGCTTTTTTGTAAGGAAACGTTTTGTTAAATTGCAGGTCCAATGTGTATTTTTTTGGTGGTTCTATTGACAGAAATGTTATATAACATACATAACTATGCCTTCAGAGATGTATAAAGACCTTGCATATTGAAGCGTTATGTTTTTATTACCTATTTCTACAGTAGGCCTAAAAGGACACACCACTATGCAGAGCGTGTTCTGTAAATATGTTATCTCTTTCGGCAAAGAAGCGAAAATGTGACAACATCTTAGTTCTGTGTCAGCCAGCGTAGTGCTTCAAAAGGGAGGGTGGAGTGAGCCATTGGTTGCAATTCGCAACCCCACCACTAGATGCTGCTAAATTTCATACACTGGACCTTTAAATTGTTTTTTTTATATAGTTTTATTTAGGGATGCACCAAATGTTCGGCAAAATAAGTGAAATGGCTGAATACATTTTACCGAACATGACGTGTGAGATGATCAAGCAGCAACCAGCACAGAGAGAGAGTGTGACGCGCGCGCTTTATTAATGCAACAAACATGTCGGCAGTGTGTGGAGCAATTTAAAGTGTCAGAGAAAGACACAGCACGGCACTTGCCACGCGTCTTTACCGGCCGGTAACTTGTGTACTTCAGACTGGAGCGTGTGGTCTGACAGTAGCTCCCACCGCTCGCTACATCCTTTGACATCATACAGCTGTTGCGTGCACACAGTTCCCTGTACTAAACAACTTGTCTAAGTATGTTCTGTGCAACCCTCTGAGAGAACAGTCAGCTTTTGTGGGCTGAGTTTGGAGGAGAGACGTGAACTGAAATGGTTGCCAGTCAGAATTGCTTGCATGGATGTTTTTTTTTCTTTAAATCATTTTGCAGTGTAGCCTATAATAATCCAACAGTTTTCGTTTATTCATATTTTTAGCTAATAGTGTTGAATAACACTTTTTAATGAAGTGTTTTGTTGTAGGGGTACAGAGTACAGTACATTCTTTAAGCAGTCAGTTACCTTTATAGAGCTTATAAAGGCTATTCAAGAAGGGAGAGGGCTCCATTTTTTTATTTATTTAGCCTACTTGTTTTTCTCATTTTTTATGTTTTTATGTCATTTTAATTAAGTTATATTGTATTATATTGAAAAGCAAGACAAAATATAAAAAGCACATTTTGACATTTCAGTGTATGCAATCGTGAAAAAAATTGACTAAATAGATGAAATACGAAAAGCCGTGTTCGGTATTCGGCCAATTGTTTCATTTATAATTCGCCTTCGGCCAATAATTTTCATTTCGGTGAGTCTCTAGTTTTATTAGTTGTAGTTATTTAGGTTACTTAGTTTAAATGACTTTGTTATGTTTTAGTTGTAATTGTCACGCTCTAAACTGATTAAATGGTATTTATTTACAAAGATATTGCCCACTTATGTTTAAAATGTATTTATGTTGCAATAATGTTGTTTGTTAGTCCCTCACACTTTTATTTGAAAGGTTAGCTTTGTTGTAGTTGAAGTACTGTAAATTATTTGAATTTAATGATACTTTATTATTAAAAAGCAGAGCTTCAAAGTATCTTACACATGCACTGTTATTATGTCCATGATCTTTTTAATTAATATTTTCATGTCTTTCTTTCTCAGGAGAGTCTAAAACGACTGTGGCACCTTTTGTACTGGGTGGAGTTAGCGATGGCCAGTGGCATTCAGTCCAACTTCACTACTACAACAAGGTAAGACACTGTCATGTTTGTTGAGAATTGTGAGTTGTTTCTAAAGTTTTCCACTTATTCCAGAAACACAAGACAATGTGTAGACATTGTTTTACTTTTTTTTGCTTTCCACTTTTGAGTTTGAAAGACAGGAGATTATCAGAATCTCTGACTCACATTATACTCAACAAGAGTTCTTTTTCACAAACTTCCACACCCAAAGGCGACAATGTGTTAGCGCGAGATCGCATAATGAAGTCTAAATGCACTTACCAGCATGTTTCTGCAGACTTTGCAGACTGCAAATGAAAGATTATAACCAGCGTGCCGTGTGACAGACTCAGAAAGACAATCTGCTAACTGGAGGCCACAGGATTCCAGTAAACCTTCCAAATACCCTCATGCACTTGCTAACAAAGGACACATTCGTCTTTATTTCTGTCTTGTGATTCTGAGCTCTTCCAAGCCCAGAACACAAGAAATTGAATATACCATTGTGATGTGCCAAATGTCTTCCTGCATGTAAGAGCCTTCAACTTGAGTTTCATAAACCTGCTTTAAAGATTGTTTTACGTGTATTCTTCAAGCATATCTTGAGCTCAGAGCAGTTATTGATGATGGCAACAATAAGGTCTAGCATTTCAAGGGGGTTTACGAGTGTGTTTTAATGCAGTGCAAAGAGGCTAAATGCAGTTTTCTCTAACAACATAAATCTCAGACTAGTTCAGTAGTTCCAACTAGTTCAATGGCAACGCATTGAAGAGTTTTATTTGATTCACTATTCTTTGTTTGTTCATTTAAACTAGTCCAGTCTAGTATTTCACATTACTATTATTGAACAAAAAGTTTAATCATGTTTTTCCAAATCGGCATGACTTTCTTCTTTGAAACACAAGATTGATTTGAATATCCGATTGGCTGGTTTCAGGACAATGACAGCACATTATGACTCACTTTGATGTTTAATATTGAACCCATGAGCAAGAAGGTATGTTCAGCTTGCTGATCATTTTCCAAGTACTGCGATTGTTTTGGTGAAAACCACATAGGAACACACTGACAACCACTGGGATTGAGCCAATAAGCAACCACGCACCTTGAGCACCCTAGCAACCACATTTCACATAGACATATGTTTACTGTACAGTGCAAATTGTACATTGTTTAGTGTACTATGTGTATGTATTTTTGAGGTACTTGTGTGATTATGCTTTTTATCTTGTTGTGATTGAGTTGATTATAAAAAAAGGTTTTCTTGTGACGCACCAGCTGAATTGCTGTTATTGGTGGAACACACAAGCATACCTTTACAAGGTGCTAAATAAATAAACAGCTACTACATAGCAGGTGTAGAAAGATTGCCAGAGACCACCAGCCAAGTGGGAGTCTTCACATGCATCTGTCTAAACTGCTCCACCGCAATACAAACACACACGCATACTGTACAAGTAGCAGACAGGCTAGAAACACAACAAGTGTGTGACAGCACGCAGCTGTCGTAGGCTGTGAGCTGTGATTTATGGCACACTGGCACATGAGACCCTATGAGAATAACAGCTGGCAAAAGTTCAGAATTGGAAGTGAAGCAAAGAACCCATATGAGAACTGTCAGGAGCAGGAAAACTGTCCAGATGTGAAGACATTCCCCAAAAACTTAATGCTTCTCCTGATTATCACCTTCCACACATCAGTGACAGGCCTGGTGGGATTTCAGTGGATTTTAAATGGGATCTGCTTTTACAGCCTTTTAAGGTACCGCTGGACTTAAGGGAACGTAAAGAAAGACAAAGTGCCCCAGTCATACATAATGCCCAGTGGTGAATTTATGGGGTCAGAGGGGGAACATATAAAAGCCTTTGGCTACAAATGTACGCTACTCAAGTACACCAAAGCCAAGCAAATACTTGGGGGGATGCATTGCAAGTACTCAGTCCTGTTGCACATGTGTGTTCTTGGATTTTGTGCATTATTATAACTCACAGTACCATAGGGCCATAGACGTGAAATGTAGCTATTTATAAAGTTACTGTCTCCTAGAGTACAGCTGATGCCCAATCAAGCTCTTCTTATGACAATGCTGAAAATGCAAAACGTATTTTACAAAACAATGTATACATTTGTGTTTTCATATAGTTTGCCCTAGTATATGTTATTATGCAATGAGTATGTTGTGGATGTTTTTGAACAATGTTCTATTATTGCAGTGACAACGGCATTCTTTTTGTCCTGACAGTATTGTGCCAGTCGATGTCACAATTAAATAAAGGGAATACAAGAGAATTCCTTGAAAGTCTTGTTTCCAGAAATCTCAGTTTGAAGATTAAGGTCTATGTCGAGACACAATTATTAGCATGTAACACCGTGTCTACACCGGGCGCGTGTATGTCTTCCTTAAAGTCACCAGGAAACGGAAGTTGCGGTTGACTTCTTTTCCGTATCGTGATGTATATCTGAGTGAAACAGCTTCTGAAATGAGCTAAAAATGTAGGGTGGGACTTTATTTTGCCCTTCCCTTTTTGATTGGTTTGTTGTAAGTTGGGCCTGGAGGCGAAGACTAAAAATGCCTGGCCATTGGACAGTCAGTATAGTCTTACCTCTTTTTAGTTGCTTACATCATGTGGTGAAGTGTTGTTGTTGAGAGGGGGAGAGGAGCTTAATGTTTTTGATTAAAGATTACAAGTGCAAATGAATATTTTTTTAATAATGGTGTGCACCAGGCACGTGTAGAGGGGGTGGCTTTGGGGGCTTGAGCCCAGGCCGTTTTTCTTCCTCGAGAGAAAGTTATTAATGGATATATGTATGTGCGTATGTGTTTCTATTTGCGCATGGCTTTCCCTGGCAAACCATTAGAAAATGTCTGGTCAGGTTGGGAAATGTTGAGAGTTCCGATGCCTTTCTCCCATCCGCGTCTCCACGCAGCACAGCTGTGCGTGTAGCACGTTTGGCACATCAGGCAGAGAGCCGCAGAAATGAAGACATCCCTCCTTTCCAGTAGCGTTTGTTTTGGTGTGGAGGTGAGTGGTGATGAATAGACTAGCTACATGTGCTTTCGAATTCACACCTAATTATCCAAAACACAAACTGCAGATATTGTTTTGCTAACATCCTTCACTTATGAGCTAATGAGTAAGCTAATAGCTAAAGTTTCGCTAAGGCTAAGGCAGTATATCATTGGCATACATTCTAACTTGATGGAAACGACAGCTGAATACAGTCAAATTAATAATGTCATCAGAATCGCCTCATTGATATGTAAACCAGGCATTAAGTAATAAAAATGTGCTAACTTGCATACATTTGTCAGGCAATTCAGATGAACAGGATAAACAAAATAACTAAAGCATACCACCAGTTATTAGTTAATATGACTTACATCAAGCGTCTTTTCCCTTAAAATGTTATGTTTACATATGCAGATATACTGTATATGCAGCTTGTTTTGGATAATTTAGAAGAAATCTACAGAAGCAAACAGAGGAGGGTATAGAAGGCTTAAAACAAACAACTTTATGTGTATTTTGGAATGTCCTTTCCATTAGAGCAAAAGAAGACATGAAAGCAAAATAGACCAACATCTCAAAATTGAACAGTGCATTAAGTGTCCCACCTTAAACAATAACTTGATAAGTTTGATGTCAGACTCCTCATCTAATAACTATCCATTTTATATGTTGTGTATGCTGATAGATCTAAGCAGCCCTCCCTCAAATGTGAAACAAAGTTCTTGTCACCATTAGTGTGTGTGTGTGTGTGTGTGTGCGCGCGCGTGCGTGGTACAGTAAGTGTAATTATAGGTAATAATATTAATAATAATAATAATAATAATTAGTTAAGCAGCTGTATTTTTGTATTTTGTCAATCATTTTTTTTGCTGTGTGTTTTAATTATTTTTGCAGGTTTTTTTCCTGTAAAATAACAAATTAGCACCAACTGCCTTTTTCAGTTTAATGTGAAGGTCATTGTTTTAATTATTTTGGTGTTATTGGGGCACCAACAGTTTATTGGCGTGTGCAAAATAAACAAATTATTAGTGAAAATATGTCATTTTCCTTTGTGCAGTCATTTATCCTAAATATATACTTGAAACTTTAGCATAGAAACATACACATTGTGGCTTAATTTCATGTTGTTGTCTGTTCTTGTGATAAAATTTGTGAATTCTACAGAAGACCATTATTGGAAAATGAAACAATTGGGTGAGTGTGAGGGATTTAAAAAAAAGTTATTTTAATATATTTAACATTTTGTTTGGAAAAAATTAAAACAAATATGAGAAGTGCCCTTTTTTCCACTTGAGCCCATGCCCCTCAAAATGTCTGTGCACGTCCCTGGTGTGCACGGATAAATCATTTATAATAATCACTGCAACACTGCTTAAACACTTTTCCTGTTTGATTTCATGGTGACTAAGGGGACAAAGATCTTTGGAAAAGGAAATCAGGAGAATCATAAAACAGTTTTTCAGTCCTCATTTTTGCATTTATGCTTATAGATGCTTTCATTGTATTTAAACAGTGTAAAACCAATAGTTGACCCTTGGAAAAAGTCAGTTAGATTTTTGGGAGAGCAAAGAATGCTGCAGATGCTAGGAAGCAACCATATTCTACCTTCTGCAATATTTTGTGTTTGCCAGATACTAAGGTAGCATCGCATGTGCCTTTGATGCATTGCAACAATCTGCATTAAAAGAAAATCATTCAAGATGGTAGACAAATCAAGAGAATTTTTGACTATGAATAAAGTTTTATTTGAAAATATCTTTTATTCACTTGTGTGAATTAAAATATAAACCTAAATGTATCAATAAAATAATGAACTTGTACTTATATTTTTATGTATTTTTATGCTTATTATACTGTTAAATGATTTGCTTAGCAACATGCTAACAGCATAACAAATATACAGTATTGTGAGTTGTGTGTTGCTGTGTTTACAGTGACTGTACACACTCATTTTCTCACAGCTAATTTAAGACCTTTCAATTTTCCCCCACCTTAGTTCTAGCTTAGTTCCAGCATTAGAATTCATTACATGGTGGATTTATATGACACAAACTCATTTAAATTCCCAGACAACCCTATATAACTGTAACTTTTTCATATATGCCTGATATAGGGATATCGGAGGCATTTACTGTAAGGCATTGTTTCTTAAAATATTTATATTCAACTCTCTACAGAGAGAATACAATGGATATATAGGTACATGCATATGAGCAAAACCAGAAAGGTACATAGTTATGTATTATTAAACAAATAAAGAATTCAGGGATTTCCTTTAAAGATTTGACCAGCTCTTTAAACATTTTTGTTACTTTCATCAAAACTTTAAAGTGATAGTTCACCGAAAAATGAAAATTCTGTCAAAATTTACTCACCCGCTTGTCATTTCAAACCTTTAGGATTTTCTTTCTTCCGCAGAACACAAAAGAAGATATTTGAAAATATCTTGAAATTTTCAAGAAAGTTGGTAACCAGACATTAAACGTTGTTTGAGAATTTTGTAGGAAAAAGGTTCAAAATGTTTTGGGAATGACATTTTCAAAGTAAAGAATACATTTTGAGAATAACGGAGCAAGATTAAATGCATGGACCATCATGCTTTAATAAGCATCAATGCCATAGTTTCCGTTTAACTAGAACTTGGCGCTATTTTAGAATGCTAATCTGTGGGTCTGAGGGGCTTTATCATGCGTTCTAATAGCCACTTTTTCTCCCGTGGTCTACGCAGGACAGCCTGCACCTGCTGGACTCCAGTGGGGTGCTGCGCGTCCCTCTCTATACGGCCTGGCTGGAGCTCACTCAAAAGGAGGTACTGTATCCAGTGGCCTTGCGTAGCTAGCGGTGGCGGTTCCTACTATCCCTACGACTTGAGGGTCCGCATTTACAAAGCGTCTCATAGTCCTCAGGGCTGCTTCTAGATCACTCTAGACGTTTTCCGTTTTAGAGAGACAAAGGGCAACATTGGTAGGAGACAACCGAATCCTGAATCAGCCCCTGTAGTTTGAGAAGCTTTGTGAATACAGGCCCAGAGCTCCCTTTTGACTCCAGCATCTTTGTATGCGTCATTTAGGGGCTTCCCAAATAGTTTGGAAATATTACAACAGTTTTAAAAAAATTAAACCCTTCCAACACATGACATACATGTGGCATCTATAAGTTAATGCTTAGTAGACTTCAATAGTTTTTACTCATGTTTTGCTTACATGGTCAAGTATTCGAGCATACAAGAACATTGAAAGAGTTATCAGATTTTGTGGAGCTAGGCTGAGGATATGGGTGTTTTTGAGCCTTGGTATGTCATTTATCATTCATCTGCGAAGGAATAATACTGGAGTAGAGCTACTTCCGTTTTCCTCTTTTCCTCTTTTAGGTTGTGTGCACTAAACTTAATAGTTTGTAGAGATAAAAACATTTATGTTGAGATGAGAATCACATCATAGTGCCAAAAGATAAAATCAAGGTTTGAAAAATAGTTCTAGGCATGTTTTTTTCGGTCTTATGGTTAGGTGCAGGCCCGGCTCCACAGAAGCTTTGCCCACCCTGCCTCCACCCAGAGCCGTTGAGAGAGAGGATCCGTGAACTGCCATTGCTGTGAAAAAACAGTTCCATTGCAGTGAACGGAGTTGGCACGACTCTCTTTCTTAGCGACTCTACGTCCACCCTGCCCTCACACCACATAACAGCCAATCACAAAATTAATGCTATATTCAAGTCAGCTGCAAATATTTTTATTTTCTGTTCTCCCTTTTTTGGCGAGACAGTCTTAGCTCATTCACTTACATACCTCCACCCACCTGGAAAATCACTTTTCACCCACCTTTCATCTCATATCTGGAGCCGAGCCTGGTTAGGTGGCCGTTTTAAGTCACAGATTTGTTTCATAAAATATAACATTAGCATTACTGTAAAAACAATTGTCTATACGATTGTGATCTGACCACTATATCACGTTTAACACTGTCATAGTGGCACTCACATGATTCTAAACTTGATGGATGTATGATTTTCCATATTTGCTTTCATAGGTCCGCTCACTTGATTTTGGCAGTAGAGTTTATTAATATCTACAGAAATGTTAAATTTGCACGTCATATGGAAACCCGGCGTGTCTCCACCCCATGGAAAAGCTGTCGTGATCATTTAAATGCTTCAGAGAGGGATGAGTTAGTGAGAGCGTCACACCCTGTAGAGGAAGGAAGAGTGACATCACGACTCCCTGCTGTAAGCATCTGGTGCCTCTAAAAACCAAACATAATAGCATTCTTTGTAAATGCATTAGGAGAGATTTCATTACTGCAGATATATTATATCAATTTTTTTCACAATATCAGGATGTTAGTCTCTTGTGGCTCAAGGTGACTTGGTTAAAAAATCGTATGAGAGCTCAAGAACAAAACTGGCAAAAACAGCTGCCATTGAGATGAATGGAAATGCGACACGAGATCTTTCTGGTTTAATAGAGCTTTTTGGCTGTCCTCAGATGCTTTAAGCTGCAATACATAACATTTTTGGTTAAAAATGAATGAAAATAAGTTCTTGAGCAAGTACATCAAATAAAACTGGCCCTTTACCTTACCATACCCCGATTCACAACAGTAAAGCATATAATAATGATTTATAAATTGAGCTGTTGGGTACGATTTAGCAGAAAATGTTAGCTTGATGTCATTAGACTTTAACCCATTTAAAGATAAATAACTAAAGGAATCTGCAGTTTTATGTTGCCGATAGGAAAATGTTATGAATCGAATTGTGTGTGTGCAAGCTAGGTTGGTGTCTGATGTCTGATTATCAACTGACAAAGTAGAGAAACTCGTATTGCCTCTTGCCTACCGAGCAACGGTTTAGAGATAATTTGTATTATATTTACATTGGCACATTTACAGCAGAAGTCATGCCATCACCCAGGACAAGTCATAGCAGTAAAAGACGTCAATCGTTTTCACTTTTCAAGAGTTGAGTTTTCTGAACAGCAATCATTCGAACGGTTTCCAAGTTAAGCCGCCTTTGTTGTTTTCCCTCGAGTCACTAATTAGATAATTGGCCGACTGCATGGAGAGATTAGAGGTGAGTTAATGTAAAGATGATGAAATTCTTGTCAAGGGATTTTAGCAACACCGACTTGGCTGCTGAGTTGGCAAGACTGCGATACAGCTGTCATTCAGGTCTCGCTGGAGGAATGCACTAGAGTTCAAGCCTGTAGAGTAAGCACGGAACGTTACGACCTATCCATTAATCTTCCTGAGGTGTATGTCACATTTTTTGGAAATAATGGTTTAGTCGGTTTTGGAGAACCTGACTCTACCCACATTTTAAAGTGGACAGTTCACAAATTCCACATATGAAAGAGTTTGGTATCTCTGTTTAGGTTTATACTATTAAGGTAGTGATCTGTGTTACGACAGACACCGGAGTCAGATGCGGGAGACAGATTTCTTTTAATAAGAAAAAATCAGAGTTCACAGAGACCAGAATCCGACAAAAAACACGCAACAATGCAAGCAGTCTCACAAACCCTGAAAGTCTTAATAGGAGGCTTGAGCGCTTAGCCGCAAAAAAACAAAAAAGGTGATCGAGGAATACAGACTTGCAATGTGAGAGGTGCGAGGATGATCTCAGTTCGTGAGTAATAATCCCCAAGCATGAAATCCGCTGACAATAATAATGTCCAGTCCCACAAGCGTCCATGAGGGAGAGATTCAGAAGGCGGTGTGAATAATTCCCTAGTGTAAGCGTCCGTCAGGGCAAATGGTTGACCAGCCTCTCCTACGTCCGTGAGGGAGAGATTCAAAAGGCGGTGTGAGTAATCCACAGGAGTGAAGAGTGGAAGAGAACACAGGCTTGACCCTGGAGACATGAAAAACAGGGTGAACCCGACCAAGGTGAGGAGGAAGCCTGAGCTTGACGGCCACTGGATTAACCACCTTGGTGATTCGGTATGGCCCAATGAACCTGAGTGCCAGCTTGCGAGAAGGTACTCTGAGGGGTAGGTCCTTGGTGGAAGGCCATACTCGTTGACCACACACATAGGTAGGAGGAGTGGATCGGTGGCGGTCAGCCGCTGCCTTGGTCCGTCTCTCGGTCCGGGCCAGGACCCCTCTAGCCCTCCTCCAGGTGCGTCGGCAACGCTGGACGAAGGCCAGAGCAGACTGGACCGCAGCTTCGGGTTCCTGTGAGGGAAACAAAGGGGGGTTATAACCCATGGAGCATTCAAATGGTGACATACCTGACGCGGCTGAGGGGTGGGAGTTGTGGGCATATTCTAACCACGAGAGCTGAGAGCACCAGGAATTGGGGTTGCTGGATGCCAGACAGCGGAGCATTCTACCAAGATCCTGGTTGACCCGCTCGCATTGCCCGTTGGTCTGGGGGTGAAAACCTGAAGACAGACTCGCAGAGGCCCCGATCTGTCTGCAGAATTCCTTTCAAAACCTGGCGGAGAACTGAGGACCCCTATCGGAAACGATGTTGACCGGCAAACCATGGAGACGGAAGACGTGATCCACCATCAGTTGTGCCGTCTCCTTGGCTGAAGGGAGCTTGGGGAGGGGAATAAAATGGGCCGCTCTGGAGAAGCGATCCACAACCGTGAGGACCACGGAATTGCCATTAGACTGCGGGAGCCCAGTAACAAAATCAAGAGCAATATGGGACCAAAGGCGGTAGGGATGGGCAAGGGACGAAGCAGACCAGCGGGCGGGCTATTGCGCTGCTTGCACTGAGTGCATATGGAGCAGGCCGACACGAACTGACTGACATCCTTGGCCATGGATGGCCACCAGAAGCGTTGACGGATGGCGGTCAACGTTCCCCGGCTTCCTGGATGGCAGACTAGTCTGGATGAATGGCCCCACCGGAGGACTTCCGAACGCAGAGCGGCCGGCACCGACAACAGACCCCTTGGACACTCTGCGGGCACTTTGCACCCCTCGACCGGCCTCGATCACTCGTCGTTCGATGCCCCAAGAGAGCGCCCCGATCACCAACCCCTCCGGGAGGATGGCGTCGAAAGTGGACTCCCTCTCAGTGACCTCGAACAGGCGAGACAAGGCATCGGGTTTGATGTTCTTAGATCCCGGCCGGTATGAGAGGGTGAAGTTAAAGCGGCCAAAGAAGGGTGCCCAACGGGCCTGTCGCGAGCTCAACCTCTTGGCTGAACGGATATATTCCAAGTTCTTATGGTCCGTCCAGACCAAGAAGGGCTGCGCTGCTCCCTCCAACCAGTGGCGCCACTCCCCCTAAGAGTCCCATGAGCAAAAGATTGTCCTGCCTCCCGACCGTCCGTGCGGGAGAGATTCCGAAGGTGGCGTGAGAAGTGCCACCAGAGGGAGAGAGAGAAATAATTCCCCGATCAACCACCAGCCTGATCCAACGGAGAAGGCAGAGAATCCGCGGCCACAGGTGACAGGCGGAAAGACGATCCGCAGGATCCCCAGAAGCTCGACGCTGGAACTGGAAGTAGAGATCTGGCGAGACAACCCACTCAACACGAGCCACGTAGGCGAGGTCGTCCGGGCAGCTGTAGGGAGATAGAAGCACTGTGCAGGAATCTAACAGCGCTGGAGCCTGAACAAGGTAAATGTGCAAACTGGAAAAATAGTAATCCCCAAAAACAGTCTAGACCAGAGGTATTCCAAGACAGAGTCTAAATCCAAGATACAAGTGTACATCCAAGACAAGAGTATATTCCCAAGACAAGAGTTATATCCCAAGACAAGAGGTCACGGTAGCTAGACAATCTAACGATCTGACGACATACGGCAGAACCACGGAGGTTTAAGTAAGGGAATAATCAGCAGGGAAGTGAGAGCAGGTGAGCTGTAATGAGAGAAAGTAGAAACCGGTGTGAGAGGAGAAAGTGGGGAAAACAAGGGGGAAGGGCATACACAGACCGAGCGCATGGTGAGCGGTAACTCTTCCATGTGCTCGACACAGATACATACAAAAACAAATAAACAAAACAGACAGGAACTCAGGCCCGAGGCCTGACAGATCTCTATATACTTTTTGTCAGGTATCAAAAGTATTAAGCAGTTATTTATCTTTTCTACTGTACTTTACATTGGTCTGATGCCTCATGTCACCTAAAGCATGTGCAGTTGTAATTTATAACTGTAGCTCAACTGGTAGAGCTTTGCATTAGCAGTGCATAGGTCACAGGTTCAATCCCAGGGTACACACATACTCATAAAATATATAACTTGAATGCACTGTAAGCCACTTTTGCAATATATAGTTGTTCCAGTTTCTAGTGAAAATCCTGTTGCTTAGATAGCACGACGTGATGTTGACATATCGCTACTATTGTACATCTATGGTTAGGTCATGTCAGAAGTGGTAAGGTATGTTATACTTTCTAAAAAGACTTTGTCATGAGACATGAATGTCTGAGGTAACCAGTTCATTGAGGCAAAGTGGACAGCATGTGAAATAAGAGAATGCTGTGTACCTGCACATTTTTTTTCTTAAAGGCAAATTTGGTGAAATAAACGCATAGCATGGGACAAAAGCACACGTCCATCTCTTTCTGTCTGGATCATGACCGTGCATTGATAAATGAAATGTGTAATTGAGACACATGGGTTTAAAATTGTTACTCTTGTCCCATTGGCTAGCCGATAACATTGTGTTACGTGTATGACCTGAGGGAGGATGTGTGTGTGTATAGACCAGGGCTAGTTCCCTTGAATTATTCACAGCTCTAGGTTTACACTGCTGGAGGGTGGGTGAGGTAATGGTGTTTGAGGATAGTAAAGAGATCAGTGTGACAAACACCCCCCTCTTGTACGACACGTTCACACACATACATACACACACGCACACACACCCACATACACACACACACTTAGATTCTGTCGTGACACTTGCTCCGGACACAATTCCTCACAGGAGAGACAGAGTTTGGATGTATGTGAGACAACAATAAGGAAAGCATTTCCTAAGTATAACCCAAATAAAATCATCTTTCATGCTGGACTTCCTGTAGTGTAAAAAAATGTCATCCTCCTTTGTCTCTGTGGTGTGTTTCATGAAATCTTTAACTAGCCACTATTGTATGTTTATTATTGTATTGTATGTTTAACAAAGATTAAAACGTTTTAAAGTAGAGTAAAGCTGCTTTAAAGTAGAATAAAACTGTTTTAAAACAATAAGTATTGTAAAAAGTGCTATATTAATAATGTTAACATTGACATAATATAAAAATATAAATATAATATAAAAACAGTTTTTTTCCAACTCATAGTGGTAAACAAAATTGGCCTTGCTTTATATTTTTTCTAAACCAATTTATGCACATAAAAAGCTGTGTAAGAACTTGTGGAACATATTGAGTACTGATGCAACTGAATTTTTAAATTGTTTTGATAAAACATATTGAATATTTCTATCGTAAGTGTACCATATTTCATGAGTAATGCAAAAGCGTAAGATGACACTATTATCAGTTTTTTTCTGTGTTGTTTTTGTAGTTTTACGTGTAACTCAATCTATTGATTGACGTTCCACTTTAACCCTAAATAACACAGTTGTCTTCCTGTATTACTGACAGATCGGCGGTAGCTCGGACATTTTTATCTGAAAGCTGAGCAGTTTACATAAAATCCAGAGGTTTCACATAAGCGTAAGTGTCAAACTCGAGCTCGGTCTGACCCTCTGGGAAAATCACAAGCCATTTAGTGCCGTTTACAGCCGTGTTCTCCTGTACTGACTTGTGTCTGCAGTCCAAACACTGAGTTGTTTTGAAGGGGAAGGTTTTGAAGGTAGACTCAGGGCATATTTGTGATTGATTCTTATTATTACGCTTGTAGTACATTGACTAGGCTGAACAGTACATGTCCAGAACAGATCATTTGAGAATGTGAAACTCAAGAATTCTGCTCAAAGCAGAAACGTAGACATAACCGTAAGACATGATTGAGGTCCCAGTAAATGAGCTATCGAATTTACAACATGTACAAACTTTTTTCTGAAACATCTCTAGTGACGGTTTCTCACAGTTGTGCCCAGCTTTGATCTCTCTTAAATCTTAAACTAAAGGGGCAATGTATGCTATTACTATTTATTATTGCTATTCTAAGCAAAGTCTCTTGGATGATAAAGTTGGGGGGATTAAAAAAACAAGGGATTTAAACCACATCTGGAGACCATACCAGAATATCTTATAGATGTGAGGAGCACCAAGTATACAGTACTTATAGCACTTTTCACAATTTAACATTATTGCAAAGCAGCTTTTACAGAAAATATTTCTGATCCGGGATCCCCCATAAGGCATTAGGGACCCCCTGTAAGAGGTAAAAATTAGACTTAGGGGGGTCCCTCGGATAAAAAAAGACTAATCTGAAATGTGTGCAGATAAGATATGATAAATATTTTAAATATTACTCCCTGTGCCACTGGAATCACTGTCTACACAAAGTTGTTCTTACATTTTCTCTATTCCAGTCAGATGCTGGTGGGAGGAGTTAATGTAAATAGCACTCAGTCTAAATAGACACTCTGATAATATACATTAGAATTGTTTTACAATATTTTCTATTAGAAACTATTTTAAAACAAGTTTTAGGATTTTTGATCCCGCCCAAGAAAAACATCCCATGGTGGGGACCCCCCTAAGACATGATTCAGTTCGAGCACTGTCTCAAGATATATAACAAATATACTTCTAAAATATATAGAAGACATGGTATTGATATTCCTTTTACATCATTACTCAACCATATTTCTTTAGCGTTCTGCTAGCGGTCTTTTAGGGTGAAATAAAGGTTTGCACATGCGTGACTCATTCTCCCATGGCCTCTCTTTCTTCCTTTCTCTCTCTCTGACCTCAGCCTCGGTCGGGAGCTGTTGGGATCAAGTGCGTTGCCATGGCTCCGGCAAGCCTTCCGTCCCTAAAGACCAGGGGGTAGAGGTGATGGGGAGTTTTTAACACTCCTGAGAAACAAACTAAAATAGAGCAGCTCTTTTATGACTTCATATTCAAACCTAGCTTACACCTAAAATAGGAAAAACATTTATTCAACTTTTCACTTTTTCACAAATTATGCAACCTTATTACACTTTTTTTAGCCAATCGCCTGAATTGCAAGTCTAATGTGACTGGTCGCTTTATATTAGAACTCTTTTCAACAGAGCGAATCAAATATTCTATGCTGTTATGACACCAATTTCGATCTATGAAAAGCCCTCATTCCTTCAACATTCGAGGAAATGTACACTCTTCCCTCCTGGGACTACACTGAAACTGGATCCAACATCTGCTGTGCTGGATAAAATCACCTGCATTAGCCTTATCACATAGGGGAGATTAAATGATAATGCAAAAATCACCAAAACCCCCCTAACACAATATTTCCATTCACATCGCATTAATTCACGGGCTCTACCAGGAAAGAATATATATGTGACACTGGACAACAAAACCAGTCTTATGGGTCAATTTTTCGAAATTGGGATTTTACATCATCTGAAAGCCGGCTAAATAAGCTTTCTATTCTCCAATTCTCACTATTAACTACTTTATTAGTACTTATAAAGCACATATTCTACATGATCATATTCTACTCCCTAATCCTACCCAATACCTTAACCTAACAACTACCTTACTAACTATTAATAAGCAACACATTAGGAGTTTACTGAGGCAAAAGTAGTTAATGGTTGGATTGGACCTTAAAATAAAGTGACCTAAAGGTTTTATATATTTAGGGTAGGACATTTACAAAATATCTTCATGGAATGTAATCTTTACTTAATATCCTAATGATTTTTGGCATAAAAGAAAAATCAATAATTTTGACCCATACAATGTATTTGTGACTTTTACTAAAAATTGTTCCTGTGCTAAGACTGGTTTTGTGATCCAGGGTCACATATAATGTTTGAATATGTGGATGGTTGTGGAAGGTCTGCTGAGTTTCAGCCTGAGGTAGAAATATCACACAAGTAGACACCTGTCAGTGTCAGAAGCTTGAAGACACATGGAATGCAGCCAGAAATTGAGAGTTTAAGTATATGTGCAGTTCAGAAAACTGTTGGAGAAAACACTGACGGTTGATATTTCATACCAAACATCCATGTCTCGCTGTTAGTAGAATGTTTATTTTATAGGACTTCTAGTCTTTTGAAAAATATTTTGATGGTTTGCGTTTCAATGTTATGAGGCAGTACCTGCCCAAACAGCACGCTTAACTCTCATCTGCACCTGCGGTTTGTTTTTGGAGCCATACTCGATTTCTGTACGAATGTGTGGAACATGGCCAAAACCCCCAGAGACCTTGATCTACCACCAATAAACCCCTTTGCTTGCGTGGTTACCGCCTCACCAAAGCGACATACAGACCTCTGCTGTTTTCACAGACAAACAACAGAGGAAAAGTCGATTAACAAGTTCAAAGTGGGATTAGTGATATTTAGGCTAATAGGTTTTAGCCATCAAACGTTTTACATCTGGGATTTAAATTCCACATTTTATTTGTTTTTTATACATGTCAGTGACTTTTCATGTTTTTTATGTATAGCATTGTTTTGTCTAAATGACATTTGTATTTAAATAAAACAGACAACAGCTGCGTAAAACATAGGTTTAAAAACAGGTCGTCTACAGGTGTGGGTGTGTGAAGTTTAGGGTTATTCTGGGTAACGTGGTCTTGTCTTGACTCAAAAGTCTTTGTTTTGGTCCTTTTACACCGTGCAAAAGAGCAAACCAGGCTAAAAGGACTGAAATTGCATCCACTGAGGGCCTAAAGCAGGGGTCACCAACTAGCGGACTCCGGTCCGAATGCAGACCGCGAGATGCGTCCGTCCGGACCTCAAAGCCTTTTGACATAATAAATAAACGAACGCCACATTATATTCTAATGCAATCAAATTTATACCAGGCACATCAAGGTCCGCTCAGTAGCAGTTTGGGTCCTACGGCGCCATGGACAGTTAACATATGCGGCGCGCACTGTTGCTACGTTCAGACGTCAATGAGTGAAGAGAGCCGAGACGTAGAGACAGACTCGCTGCACAGCGCGCAGACGTAGCTCTCAGTGACTGCAAAACAATGTCATTTTCAAAAGTTAGAAAAGTTGACGATGAAAACCATGTTTTCCGAGATGAATGGCTCGAGAGATTTGTATTTATTCTTCCTGCATCGACATGCACGACACCGGTTTTATTTGTCTCATTTGCTCAGAGTCTGTTGCGGTTGTCAAAAGTGGAAACCTTAAATGGCATTATGAAATTAGACATAGACACTTTGAAGAAACTTGCCCGCAGCAGTCCGAGGTAAGGACACGGAAAATATATTAGCTCAAAGCCCAGTAGGAGCGATCTACACGGGTACTCCCTCACTCACTTACCGCCCAACAACCAGCATATTAATGTTCCCTAAGAATACAGTGGATCTTAGGAAAACATAACAAGAACTTTACTGAAATGGAAAATAGTAAAAGAGTGCATGAAGGCTGCGTGTGAAACACGTTTAGAAGGAAAAAACAGTCATGAACTAAAAGAAAATATTAAACAAACCCCCCTTTCATCTGCACCAGCCACAAGAAGAGCTGAAATGTTATCAGAGGACGATCAGTCACAACTTGATGCTGCTATTTGTTAATCTCAGTTCAGCAGAAAACAACACATTAGTTTTCTTTTAAAGTTGTTAATGTTGAAATGAATGTATATTCAGTGCAGGTTTAGAGATTAGGGCATTTTGCACATTTTCCTTCATTATATTATTGTCAGACATTGTAATGCCGTCATATAGATATGAAAAGAAATGTTTATTTCTATGGTCTGCCAAAAACCATAAATTCATGTTTTTAGGTATTTAATTGTCCGGACCTCGGCTGGTAAGGAGGATTTGTTTACTGGACCTCAAGCGATTTTAGTTGAAGACTCCTGGCCTAAAGTAATAGCCTATGGTACTAGGGTACACATGCTATGCTATACGGGTGGTGTTGTGCGGTCTCTATATTTTCTTTGTGGCGGAGGTCCGTACAATACTTTTTTTAATAAATAATATTAATAAATTGAGCCCTGTCGAATATGCATATAAAAAATGAACATCTAATGTTTTATCAGGCCATTTATTTTATATTCTGATAGCCTCAGTATGTATGAAACAGAGAAAGGCCTTGGTAACTGAGAAAATGTGTTGTAAGCTCTGGTGCTAAAGCCTAAGTCCTAGTGGTCTATTTTAATATAAAAAAACTACTGACAACAAAATGTAACAACTGAAATGAATCTATCATGAGCAGAAGTTTACAAAGTTACTAACAAGTAGCCTTTCCATGCCATTCATACTAGAACTGATTCTAAATAATCTCTGATTAAAACATGATTCATTATGAAATGCTCTTAACATGCTGATTATTAATGCTATTAATATTATTAATATCATTAATGCTAAATGTAGATACAAGACGTTATGGTTTATAATCTGTCACAAACCTATAGCAAACAGCAATCTGAATGACAACTAAAAATACTTTATTAGGCTACTGCTGCATTATCATTTACTTAAGCCTTAGTAAACTGCTCTTGATGTCTGCGGGTCTTTAAATGCCACGCGTCTTGGTGGGAAAAGCAGCCTTCACAGAGTGGAAGGGGTTAAAATGAAGCACGTGTGGCGCTAAATAAAGATATTAGTTATCAGTTATGTAGCCGCGCTTCTCAATTTAAACTAGTCTGATGTTTGGAATGGTTCATTATGTCTTGCGGTGCAGATGGAACGAAGCCAAGCTGGGTGAAAATCTGTCATCCCGTGGTGACTGGACAGGACTGTTGCTGCTTGTCAGGGGCAGGGCGTGCATCTTTTCTGTACTTACACTGCGTTCCAAATTATTATGCAAATTGGATTTAAGTGTCGTAAAAATTTAATTTTATATTGTTCAATTAAACTTATGGATGGTATTGTGTCTCAGTGCTCTTTGGATCACTGAAATCAATCTCAGACACCTGTGATAAGTAGTTTGCCAGGTGAGCCCAATTAAAGGAAAACTACTTAAGAAGGACGTTCCACATTATTAAGCAGGCCACAGGTTTCAAGCAATATGGGAAAGAAAAAGGATCTGTCTGCTGCCGAAAAGCGTCAAATAGTGCAATGTCTTGGACAAGGTATGAAAACATTAGATATTTCACGAAAACTTAAGCGAGATCATCGTACTGTGAAGAGATTTGTGGCTGATTCAGAGCACAGAAGGGTTCGTGCAGATAAAGGCAGAATGAGGAAGGTTTCTTCCAGACAAATTCATCGGATTAAGAGAGCAGCTGCAAAAATGCCATTGCAAAGCAGCAAACAGGTATTTGAAGCTGCTGGTGCCTCGGGAGTCCCGAAAACCTCAAGGTGTAGGATCCTCCAGATGCTTGCAGTTGTGCATAAACCTACTATTCGGCCACCCCTAACCAATGCTCACAAGCAGAAACGGTTGCAGTGGGCCCACACATACATGAAGACTAATTTTCAAACAGTCTTGTTTACTGATGAGTGCCGTGCAACCCTGGATGGTCCAGATGGATGGAGTAGTGGATGGTTGGTGGATGGCCACCATGTCCCAACAAGGCTGCGACGTCAGCAAGGAGGTGGCGGAGTCATGTTTTGGGCTGGAATCATGGGGAGACAGCTGGTGGGCCCCTTTAGGGTCCCTGAAGGTGTGAAAATGAACTCTGCAAGGTATGTAGAGTTTCTGACTGAGCACTTTCTTCCATGGTACAAAAAGAAGAACCATGCCTTCCGTAGCAAAATCATCTTCATGCATGACAATGCACCATCTCATGCTGCAAAGAATACCTCTGTGTCATTGGCTGCTATGGGCATAAAAGGAGAGAAACTCATGGTGTGGCCACCATCCTCCCCTGACCTCAACCCTATTGAGAACCTTTGGAGCATCCTCAAGCGAAAGATCTATGATGGTGGGAGGCAGTTAGCATCAAAACAGCAGCTCTGGGAGGCTATTCTGACATCCTGCAAAGAAATTCAATCAGAAACTATCCAAAAACTCACAAGTTCAATGGATGCAAGAATTGTGAAGGTGATATCAAAGAAGGGGTCCTATGTTAACATGTAACTTGCCCTGTTAGGATGTTTTTGATTGAAATAGCTTTTGATTTCAGTAAATATGACCTCCTAATGCTGCAAATTCAACAAATGACCATTTTCAGTTTTTTACAACCTATGAAATGTTTTCAAACTCTGTTGTGCATAATAATTTGGAACAGTGCATTTTGAGTTTTTCATTTTTAAAATAAATACTGTTGTCAGTGGGAGGTTTGTTCAATAAAATTCCAAATGTACCCTAACTGTTGATTACTTGAAAATTATACTGACTGTCATTTGCATCGACAAATTAGGAAAACCAGAGAAAGATATCATTTGCATAATAATTTGGAACCCAGTGTAGACTCGGAGCAGGAGAGCAAATATTGCCATTTTCACCAAAAAAATGCAAATATTTGTATCTGCCTGCTTTTCAGGTGGTTGACGCAACATATTTTCCGACACGCGTTCTCTATCCGCTGGTGGAAGTGTGCTTACCTGTGTATTGATGCTTTTCCACTGCATAGTACTGTATGGTACGGTGCGGTACAGCTCACTTTTGGGGGGTTTTCCACTGGGTGGAAAGAACAAGGTATAGACATGTTCCATAGGAAAGGTAACCTTAAATGACTTGGGATCTGGCGCTGTATAGAAAATAAAATTAACTTGAAATTAACTAAGGGGGGCGGGGGTGCCGTTGGAGGGGCGGGGCGCCCCCCTAAGGTAATGGTAGGGGAAACACTAAAAAGATCAACTTCTGAGCAATTAAAATTTTCTTTAGGCATGAGTCAAAAATATGTGACACAAATAATGTTGTAATTGCAAGCTTAAGAAATCAGATATCTGTATATAGACAATTAAATAGTGTCTTGCAATTGTCTCTTGAGATTTGTCCGATGGCAGATTTCTGAAACGGGTTTTTCAAACTGTGGGACGCACAGTAATGGTTTGCGGAAGGTCATGACACAATGGCACAAAAAAAACTATTTAGTCCATGAATGACTAGCAATGGCAATGGTTTTAAAAAGTATTTTGCAATTAAATGACATTTTATTTATATAATATCACAGAAAATAAAACTGAGGGAGAACAAATTACATATTTCTATTTTAAAACATTAAGGTTGGTCTCGAGACAGACCGGTTTATGTTGGTCCTGGAATAAAAAAGTTTGGGAAGTTTGGAAAGTTTCTAAAAAACAGTGTTATCCTGCTGTGTTTGGCAGGTGGAGTGTTGTTATTCTACTCCACTGATTCAGAGGTCCGCTACAGTAAATGAGCTGGTGAAATCAGGCGGCATGAAGTTGAGCCCCTAAATCAAAGCTGGCAGGGAGAAAATACTTGACCTTGGCTGTTGTTGACCGTGTCGTGCTGTATGGTACAAAGCACAAAGTTATACGCTCCGACAGAGTCAGATCTCGGCTAAACTAATATGCATTATCCAACAGCATTAATGACAAACAGAATATTTTCTACTGAACTCTTCTAAACTTCTCAACGGTCAATAAAATGTTGCAGTAATGCTAAAATACATAATAAAGTAAGCATAGCATATACTGTATTATATGATCAGTTCTGCATAATATGATAAATTTGCTTTACGGCATCCATAGAAACCAACTGTAGTTTACATGGCAGAGATTCAATGCTATACATGAATTTAATTGAGTTTTAATGAAGAAATATGTATTTATTATTTTATTTTGATAATGGGCCAAATGTATGTTTTACGCACACGGCACAAGCTTAGATATCCATCTCAATAATATCTGACACCCTTATATCCTGTTGGAAACAGGCCAAACAAATGCAGCAAAAAGCAATGAAAGTGTGCTCTCCTTTTCCTGAGCTTGTTGTTCAGGGACAGACTCCTGTTTAAAGATTTTTTTTTAAGCTGCTTTTGTCTGCTGTGGTCCCCCGTTGGGATTTCTATCTGTGAACACGCCCTGGTACTTTCAGAATTCCCATTCTATCCGAGGTCACACTTTCCAGAGAAACAGATCTGCCCACAGCTAGACAGATGGCGCTAGAAAACTAAGAAAAGAAAGCGATTTCATTCGTAGGTGTTTCTAAGGCTTACAGAAGTTTAGAAAATTAAATTAATTTGTTTACTAACAAATAAGGGGGGGGTATTACATGATTCTGTCATTTTTGTTTATAGCAAATATCTTATTAGGCTATTTATTTTGTTTGACAACAATGTGTGATAGAAATGTTCGTGTTAGAGTTGGAATAATATTTAAAAAAAAATATATATATATATATATATATATATATATACAGAATTTAAATATAGACCGTTTTATCGCACACCTGACCCCCACTTAACTTCCGGTCTGTGTTTTGCTAGTGTCTAATAATATAACGATTTATATTTTATTTATTTTATGTAAATATTCATTTGTATTATTATTTTACTGTATAATAATTGTATTAAATAAACGATTTGTTGAATTTTGTTTTATGTTCATTTTATTAAATAAACAATTTGTTGAATGGGTCCTGTTGTTTGGGAGCATTTAAAGAAACCGTACGGTACAGTGACATCTAGCGATTGAGCTTGGTATCGCAGTCTAAATTCAAAATATTGGCGAGACAAGTTTAGCCAAGTAACAGTTCTTCTGGGTTTCTTTTGATTGTTATCAGCAATAATCTACAGGCACTCTATTGTTTGTGAATGTGTTGGGGTCACAAAAGTGCGCATGCGCAGTAACGTTTGTTTATGTTAAGATAAAACCGTCTATAGTAAAAACAACACAAGTGAATAATAAAGAAATGATACAATGTTCCAAAAAAGTATAAGGTGGCAAAAATAAAAATGTTGACATGAAACAATCCCTGCCATATGCAGAAACACCCATATGCGCATGCCTGTGTCTATGTTAGTCGAGAGAGATGTTCATATATAGCTACAGTAAGGCGAAAAGGAAAAATAAAATTGTACCATGTTTAGATAGCACCTAACGGAAAGTTAGCCTGTGTTTTTGGAAAGAGTGATTTAGGAGTGGCAGTATAGATAAAGTCACTCTGCAGTGGAACGTGTCTCATGCTGAGACACAAATCACCTTTTCTTTCTCACTCTCTTACAATAAACACAATCACACAGATGGCCCACATGTGCCCTGATCCAGATTCAGTTTATAGCCAAGGTATAACACACAGATATCTTTTGTAAACAGCTTTGATCTGTATGTGCATGCATGGATGTGTGCATGGAGCTCTGTAAACATCTCATACCACCCAGATCAGATTTATCTGATAAACCTCAAAAAGGCTTTCGCTCTACCTGGGTTCCCATCTGAAACCTAGGAATACAATAACCCAGTCAATGTTAAAAATGACACTTGGTTAACCATGTGCTTTAATGTAAAAAGCCCATGCTGTGATCTCAAAAGAGCATAAACTGATAAGGTGATATGTCTGGGTCACAGTATATCAGGTGTACAGCAAATACACTGTCCCGTACAAAGAAAGTCACACACCTTAATATTTCGTTGGACCGCCTTTAAGTTTGATTACGGCATGCATTCGGTGTGGCATCGTTTCGATAAGCTTCTGCAATGTCCAGGATGTCATTTTTTCCCGTCCAGAGTTGCATACATTTTTCGACAAGATCTTGTATTGATGATGGGAAAGTCCGACCGCTGCGCAAAGTCTTCTCCAGCACATCCCAAAGATACTCAATGGGGTTAAGGTCTGGACTCTGTGGTGGCCAATCCATGTGTGAACCACTCTTTCACAATTTGAGCCAGATGAATCCTGGCATTGTCATCTTGGAATATGCCCGTGCCATCAGGGAAGAAAGAACCCATTGATGGAATAACCTGGTCATTCAGTATGTTCAGGTAGTCAACTGACCTCGTTCTTTGGGCACATAACGTTGCTGAACCTAGACCTCCAATCCAATGGGAGGCTCTTACCTATTTGCTCAGTTAAATCCAGGTGGTGACTTTTTTTGGGAGGGGCAGTGCATATTTTAATGTGTATTTATATATGAACCAATGCCAGATTTCAGTGATTCTTGTGCAAAGGTTATCGTTTCCCAATTCCTATACTAAAGTGAATCTGTTATTGTACGCTTTTAAAAATAAAGGTGCTTAAAAGGTTCTTTACAGCGATGCCATAATTTATGGTCCACAAAGAACCATATATTTCTTACCTTTTTGTAATCTGAAGAACCTTTTTCGCCACAAAGCACTTTGTGCTTGGATGTTAAAGGTTCTTTATGAAACCATTAAGACCAAAAAGCGTCTTTTATGGCTTGATGAAGCACCTTTATTTTTAAAAGTGTGTATAGTTTTCAGCTATAATTATGATCTACGTGATTTCTTGTTTTCTCAGCCTAAGATCAGTCATTTGGGGTTGCCTCAAGGACCATCGGGTGAGAAAGTGGCAGTGGTGGCCGTGGACGACTGTGACATCTCCATGGCTGTGAGATTCGGCAGTCAAATAGGCAACTACTCCTGTGCTGCACAGGGCACCCAAACCGGACAGAAGAAGTGAGTGTTCTTTTTCTTAAATAGCCTACTTTCTCTCTCTCTCATTCTCTCTCTCTCTCAAATATATAATTACAACACTAAGCCTAACAAAGGTAAATTAATACATGTATGCCAGACAAAACATGACACAGCAACAAAAAATAATTTTATATTTATTTGTACAGTATAGACCTAGTTAGGACACGATGTTAGCCTAGGACATTGTGTTAACCTCACAATAACTCATTATTTTAATTAGTCTTTGGTAGTGACTCATAAGTATGCACATTCCCACGGCTATTCGCAGTCTCTCGGAACACACAAGTCTTTTAGTTCTGAAAGATCTTTCCATACATGTCTGTTTACTGGTGCTGTTTTTGATATGTTTGTTTATGTTGTCAGAGGCAAAGCGTCATGCATGCTAGAACGCGGTTGTTCATTAAAAAGCTTGAAAGAAACAGCAACACATACATGTGAAGATTTAACCTGTCGCTCCAGACTGATGAGCACCGACCTGTTTTATATCACATGGCAACATTCCATTCCCTGTGGCCCTGTTGCCATGGATACAGGGATTGACAAGTCATTTAGGAAGGGTCACGCCCCCTTTTACCTGTTTGCGTTTTCTTTATTTATAAATCATCTTTATGTGTATTTAAGTTGTAAGTTAATGTTTTTTCTAAGTTACAGCATTTCTGCATCCTAATACGGCTACTTATTCTATGCCGTAGTATGTACAGTACTGTTTTTGTTATGGGTATCAGCCATTTGTGGATCTGGATTTTTAATTTTCACTGGAAACAGGAAAATGATGCTTAGTTAAAATTGCGACCGTGCTGAAGCATATTACGTCGTAGGTACTGATTATTTTTCTGTGAGTCATGCAAACATTATTGTGACTTCTAATTTACTGTGAGACTTGAATAAACTTTACATGGACCTACACGTTTCACGGGATCAGTAACAAATGTTAATTGCTTGATAAAGAAGCTGTTAATATTACTCTACTGTATGTAATAGCAGTTGTGATTTTAAAGGAAGTCATTTGGATCTGTTTTTTGCAGATCAATAGCTGCTGAGCTGCAATCAAACATTTATCAGCATTTATCAGGTTGATCAGATTTTAACTTGAAAGCTTTTCCAAACAGCAGGCAGCAGCAACATTATGCTTTTTTTAGATACCTTGTTCTAAAGCAAAAATCTTGCATCTATTTCATGCATAAGGCAATCCCAGAATGCTTTGCAACAGGCTTAGTGCAAAACATTATATAAGATGGTGGACAAATTGGGAAAATAATAAAAATATTTCATTTTATAGGTACTGACCTAATAATCAGGTCTTGAGGTGTATGGTTTTTTTAGAAAGTTAGTCTGTGTTGAACTCAATGGTGAGTCGAATCTCCCCCACACTTCGCTTAAGTATTTGTATGCCATCCTGGGTTATAAATATTTCACTTCTGAGGTTCATTTTGGGTTACAGTGCAGCCTTATAAGGCAACTGTACTATGTTAACACTAGATGAGACAGCTCACCTTGTTTTGGGAATGAGTGAATGAACTTGTGAAGGTTGATGGCCCATTTCAACATTGTTTTCTCTCTTACAGGTCTTTGGATTTAACTGGTCCCCTTCTGCTTGGTGGCGTGCCCAACCTACCCGAGGACTTCCCCATACGCAACCGGGACTTTGTGGGTTGCATGAGAAACCTGACCATTGATAGCAAATCCATAGACATGGCCAGCTACATCGCCAACAACGGCACCACAGAAGGTCTTTGACTAGCATTCTGTGTTACAAGCATACGTGTATTGTTTGATTTAGTGTTGTGCGGCTTTAATACTAATATGTTTAATACTAATATGTCTTCCTATGTGTAGGCTGTCCAGCGAAAAATAATTTTTGCTATGAAGGCTTGTGTCAGCACGGCGGTCATTGTGAAAACAAGTGGAACACCTACTTCTGTTACTGTACTGATGGACGAGGTGGCAAGAACTGCGATCAGGGTAGGTGGATGTGACTGGTAGTGTGCCAGGGTGCACATGCTTGTTCTTGGATGCATCAAGCACATTTGTATGCATTTGTTGTTTTAAATCAGGCGTTGATTGGTCGAGGAAGTCAAGGAAGCAGGCAGTACGTTTATGCGATGGTGTTTCCTGGAAGGGAAATGTTTCCAGGGATAAACATCAGCCAGGATCTGGTCTACCCTTATCAACCTCATAGACTGGGATTTACTTTGTAAATGTAAAAAAGTTTAAAGCTGTGCTCAGATGGAGAATGAGATGTCTTTCTGTCTATGTAGGCTGCTTATTTTTAAGACAGTATACTTGCTCAAATAGAACCTTATAAGTGAACCTTGTGAGTGGAAATGCAGCTCCCTCAAATAATGAAATATAAGTATGCTTTTAGTTGATATTTCTTTCAACTAAAATGTAGAATAGCATGTTGCTAATTGTTGTTATCTAAACACTACATGCATTATACAGCACAGACAAGTGCAACCTATTGGTGAAAAACACTTTTTGAAATTGATATATAATTAACATTACCATTTACTACAGTTTGCTATCTAGGATAAACATTTTCAATGAGCTTCCCTTAGGAAGATTTACCAAGGTTTTATTGTAGTAAGTGTAGTAACCATGTATTTTTTTCCACAAATACCATCCAAAACATACTGTACTGTAGTACACTTTAGTATTTACTGTACCATAATAAACTGTGGTAAAATTCCTAAAAAAGGGGTTTTTACCCTTACAGTAAGTAAATATTGCAGTATACTATTGTATTTACCACAGTTTATTAATTTACTATGGATAATGCTTCGGAATTCTGTACTGTACTATACTATAGTAATATTGTTGTAGTACATATATTGTAATAGTACACTTACTAGAATTGATCAATTTACTATGGTAATGCTACAGAATATTGTAGTATACTATATGAATATTGCTGTAGTATGCTACAATTTACTACTGTAACAGTAGTAACCACTGTAGTATACAACAGCATTTTTATGTAGATATATAAACTATGGTGACTGTGGTAAAACAGTAAAATGGTTAACTGACTTGAGCAAAATGAGGTGTGTAATTTTGCTACCAACTTATTATCACAGCTTTTGTATTGAGAGCTCACCAACGATGCTTTTCAACAGTATCTAGGTAGGTAACTCACTAAGATTTGGAACATTGACAATTTGGACTAATTTTGATCTGTATTGAAGTGCCCTCAAGAACAGGAAGTACAGTCACCTTCTGTTCTAAGCTAAATATCTAAATATAGGGTGAATTCAAAAAGCATGCTTGAGGGCTTGAATACCATGTTCGGCACATTTTACAGGGCAATAAATTTACCACACTTTGCCATCTTTGGCAGTTAATACTGGTACTTACACAAGAGTCAGACACAACAGGACTTTACACACTTTGTGATGCATTGATAGATGTGTGCAAGTCTGACTGTGTTGAAGCAAAGTAAATGATATGCACCCATTTAAGAGGGGATAGAGTGAATCAGGCTTGTCCCGCAGCCCCCTCACCGACCTGTTGGGACAGCACTCTGTTATGAAAGATGGATGTTCAAGTCATGTCATTATCAGACAATAACTTTGTTGACTCAGACACCCTTCTCCAATTTAGTGTTCTGCCAGAGAAGTGTGTCTGCCAGGAAAGAGTGTAATTTTTTTATGCTTATGAGATGGATGCCTGAGGTAGCCCCATCTTTGCGGTTTGTTATCGTTACAGCTTTAGAAGAAGTAAGTGGCTTGTTTCCAGAGCGAGTAAAGCCAAATTCAGATATTATCAACTATACACTCTTGCCATAGCACAGATAGAATGTCCATCTCTAGTAAAACATGTAACTCTGCCTGCAGCGGCTGGCAGATCTTTGGCTATTTTACAAAATTCAGTTGTGTTAGTGTTGTCGGCAATGTTGGAAACATTTCATTCAGTTCATCATATATACATGGCCTCAAAGCTAGCAAACACAAACTAAATGCTGTAAACTCTATGGGGTCTTTAAAAAATTTGAATACTGTAATCCAGACATTTCTAATTCACGTTTGCACATTTTTCAGTCATGCCTTCACCGCAGCACTTTGATGGTCACGCCATGGCATCATGGAATGAGCCCGATATCACCATTGCTGTACCTTGGTACATCGGCCTGATGTTCCGCACTAGACAGACCAGCGGAACCGCAACACTTATGCAGGTTAATGCGGGGGGCGCATCTCAAATCAACCTTCTGGTGAGTATTTAAAAGTCACACTTCTGGTATGTTATTGTCTTCGCTATGTGCTGCAGTGACTACATTAGTTATAAACCTTTTCCAAACTTTCTTTAAGATAATTGACAAGCATGTGAGGTTTGAAGTGCATCTGGGAGAGCAGCAAGTGGCCGCGCTTGGTTTCCCAGAGGTCCGAGTGAATGACGGAGAATGGCACCACATCCTAGTGGAGCTGAGGAGCAGCAAGGAAGGGAAAGACACCAAGTACCTGGCACAGGTCTTCCTGGATTACGACATGTTTATGGTATGTTTTGTTGTGCACCCTCCTACTAATGCGGCTTTCACATAGGACGCGGAATGCGCTGCGCTATGAAACCCATTCATTTCAATGACTTGCACCGCGCAAGGGTGGTTTATTGCTGCGTTGACCAAAGCGCATACGCAGCGGAACAAGTTCAAGATAGTTCAACTTTTGCCGCTGCGCTCTGTGACGATTACCCGCACAGCCAATAGAAACGAGGCATCCAAGCGCGGAAAACAAAATGGATGAACAGGTACTGTGTGTGTGTCGGAATTTTCGGAACTGCACAACACAAATTTGCGCTTGAATAGTTGGCATGTCAGTTTTGTTTTAAGTCAGGTAGCTTGTTGTTGGTAGGCAATATGCATGTGAAATGGACACGGGCAGCGGCAGCATGCCATTTTTCCGCCTCCCCCACTACTTTAAAATAAAGCTCTTTTGCTATAGAAAATGTATAGAACTCCCGCTATTTTGAAAACTCTTCCAACTGGCCAGCGAAGCGCAAATTGAAGGGCTACGCTGAACCCAGCGGCCAACGCAGCGCATTCCGCATCCTATGTGAAAGCCGCATTAATCATTTACATTTAATTTACATTTGTTCATGTAGCAGACGCCTTTATTCAAAGCAACTAACAAATGTCCAACAAAGCTTTTTATCATAAAAAAGCAGTAAAGTACCACAATGCAAAGTTCCAGGATTGTTCAGAAATAGGAAAAATAAGAAATCATGAGTCATTATAGAGACCATTTATATAGGCCTACTGTAAATATACACTACTTTTCAGAAGTTTAGGGTCACTTACTAATTTTTCCATCTTTTGAATAAATAGTACACTATAGAATGACACAAATGTAAATATGTGATTAGGTAAATACAAAATAAATCAAAACTATATTATATTTTAGCATATTCAGCGTCATTCTTCATCTATAAATAATGTATTTGTGGTATTTTATCAACCATGTTTTAAAGATATATCACCCTGAGAATTAAGACTTCCCATTATTTCTGTGCTCTCATTAGCTTTTTTATTTCATTATTTGCTTTAAGTCATCTAATAAAAAATATTTTTGTTATGAAGTAAAATAAATTTACTTCGACACAATTATATTTTCTCCACAAAGCAAATTTTAAACATTTAGGCATTCAGATCAATACGGGTTTGAAGATCATGAAACACATTTCACCGAAGCGAACAGTAGTATAAAGTTACATTAACAGGGTTCAGTCAAGTGCTTGCAGAAAATATGAATTTTAAGACATTCCTGTAATTGCAAGGGGCTAGGCTGTTTGGGTGAGGCCGGTGAGATCATCCATTATTAAAGTGGTAAAGTGAAAGTGATGAAAACCATGTAATGAATCTCTGCATGCTCTTACAGAAATCAGCAGAGATCGGGAACGAATTGCCTGGACTCAAGCTGAGGAGCTTGTTTGTTGGTGGACTTCAGGGACAGAGCAACAGTGTCCAGAAGGGCTTCAAGGGATGCATGCAGGTGAGAACTGGAGAAAGTACTGGTACTGTTATCATAACCTGAGATGAGTTTGAGTTCAATGCATATATTGATATCATTACCATATTTACACCTAAAGACCAAAAACACCCTAGCTACCACGTAGCAATGCCACCTAAGTCACCCTAGCAACCACACAGTAGTGCTTAGCAACCACCCTTATATCTTATCATTGTCACACAGAGCTTTGCACGGGTTAGCAGCACCCTCGTAATGTAAACCTTGTTTTAGCTGTTTCGTTAGTGTATTTATGTTCATTTTTCACAGGGTGTGAGGATGGGCGAGACAGCCACCAACACAGCTAACATTAACATGCAGCAGGCCCTAAAGATCCACGTGGAGGAGGGCTGCGATTTGTCCAACCCCTGCGATTTAAACATTTGCCCTGAGAATAGTTATTGCACGGATGACTGGAACGCACACACCTGCACCTGTGACCCTGGTATTTACACCGGCATTACATTCACAGGGTTTGTAAACATGCATTTGAGATTAAGGCGTTTTCTGATTTTGTTCTTGTTTGCTGTTTTTTACAGGTTTCTTCGGTAAAGACTGTGTGGATGCATGCCACCTGAACCCCTGTGAGCATTTGTCCACTTGTGTTCGTAAGCCAAGTTCCTCTCATGGTTATACATGCGAGTGCAGTCCGGACTATTATGGGCAGTATTGCGAAAACAAGTAAGTCACTAATATAGTGTTCTATTAAATAAGCAACTATACTGTTCACTACTAATACTTTCTTTATTTTTTTACCATTTTTGTCCTCACATATAAAGTAGTTCTGCACAAAATATATAACACAGTGTAACAAATTTAAGTTTCTCCCGACCTTTTTATAGTTCTTGTACAATTATGTGGTGATAATTATTATTGTAATATTCATTTTCATGTAGGATCAATGTTTTAGTGTACTGTATATTTAGCTCAAGTCAATTTTAAGCTTATCATTAATTACGATATATCGGTATATTGCAAATAAAATTTTTCACACATTTAAAAAATTATGTTCCAATTTTCACTGTCAGAAAATTCTAGAAATGTATGTTGCACATGGAAGGTGGGATGAAGTGATGATGGGTGACTATGTCTGGAACTTGGTTCATGAGGACAGTAATTGTCATAAAAGACAAAAACGATCAAATGTACACTTCTGAAGTTTTGGACAACTCTTTTTTAGTAACTGTTATGTTAAACTGTTGTTTTGAGTTCAGTGTTATGCCAGTACCTTGTAATATCTGCGTACGAGCAATACTGCCGAAATGTGTGAAAATATTTTTTTGTGTTTTGTGAGTACCGTCGATGGTAGAAAAATTGTATGTGATTTTCGTATTCAGCATGTTAAACTTCATAAAGAAACAGTAAAACCTTTTAAAAATTTGTTACATTTTGTAATATAGTATAATTAGTATACCTATATATCTACCTGTTCACATATCTATCCTATTGTTTTTTACAAAATATACTATTATACTGATGTCTTTTTAATAGAAGGACATCTGTCTGTTCAATTTGTTTGACACAAATGTGCCGTTGTTATAGTTTTGCACTGCCTCATCATTTGCCCCATTTCTGACCTTATGTAGCGTGACTTGGAGATACAGTCTTTTGATTTGCAACATTATGGAAATCATTTTCATTTCAATGGTGTGTGTTTGTGTCTGTGGGTGTGGCTGCCATTGTGTTGGCATCGCTCCATACAGCAAATCAAAGCAACACAATACACCCTGTCGCATGCCCACACAAGCTCCTGAGCAATATGACCTCCCCTTCCATTTTCATATTTAATCTGATAAAACCTAAGATCAGGGATGAATTCCACTTTTCCTGTGCTTCTTTTCTCACTCTGTTGACATGACCGTCCTTTATTAAATTAAGACACAAACATGGTGTTGGCATCCGATGCTGTTAATAAGCACCATACAGCCACTGCAGTCACTATTTTTTATGTTTCGAAGGAGAGGATTTTAGAGAAGGCGTTTTTCTTGAATGGAATTGTTTAATAGAAATGCATTGGGCAGTTAATCAAAATACTGTATGTTTGAAGGCTGTATTGACCAGAAATATTATTTACGTATATAGATATGAATGCTTGGCTGATGCATTAAATGCATTCTTCACATTTGTTGGCAATAAAAACCATGATCTCCCATTACCTACTATAGAAGACATTCTATAGTGGATTTCGTGGTAATACTGAGAATGCAAAAAACAAATAATCAAACATGTCATGCATTATGATTTGTACCCTGATAGAATTTTAAAAAATGACACATGTAATTAATCTTTAATAGCTTGAAGCGTTCATGTTAGCGACTTGCCTAGAAAGTTTCAGGCATAACACAGCTAGACTTAACTAGCAGGTCTAGTTTAGCGAATATTTAAAGAGTGTGGTTCCAAACTCAAGTTTTAATTTTTTTTCAAAAATCATGTTTTTTTATTGTGTATTCTAATTAATATCAATCAAACTGCAGTTGGTTTGTTTTGATTTAAGCCATAATAACTAAAAAAATACAGCTAGCTAACACAATAAAACACAATAAAAACATGATAACATAATAAAAAAACATGTAAAAACTTAAAATTAAGTTATCTCATTTTGGAACCAAACTCTTCATTTACAGGAACATATCCTAAATCCAATATGACAGTATAGATTGTTTGTCACTTGCCTCAAATACAACTGATAAGAGGGTTTTCTAAATTCGTACCGGTAGCACGTGATGTTTTGTGGGTATTAATATGCATTAAAATTGGAAGTTACCGTTGTTTAGTTTAGCAGCGTAGGATTAATGGTTTGATCCCAAGGAACACAAATACTAATAAAAGGTATACCTTGAATTCACTGTAAATCCAAAGCATCTGCAAAATGCATAGGTGTATAAGCAAATTTAGCAAATTTAATATTGGCAGAAAACAGTGGGTAAGGGACCGTGTACAAAGTTCACACATTACAGATAAATGAAGTTGCATTTTGATTAGTATAAATAGTCAAACGTCATTCATGATGAAGTTTCATGACGTCATTTCATGATGTCACTTCATTCATGTCATTTCATAGTTTTTCTTACGGCAGCTAGATGCCGTTTAACTTTAAAACGTAACTATAGGTTATAACCAGCTGCTCGCACAATCCACCTATGAGGTTGTGTTTTGTTGGAGGAGAGGTTCGTTTACTAACAACAGATTTTCCAAATCACCTGCTTTTTATGATGTATATACAGTATATACTGTATATAGGACACAGTCCTATACAAAAGTCTTTGGCCACCCAAGTCAATGATGTCTGAACCTATTTGCCTGGGCAGTTGGTCTTCATGTACCTGTACAAACCTGTTTCTCATTAGTTTCCTTGTCCTGAGCATTTTGCTGTTACTTTTCCCAAAGTGTCTGCCAACCGGCACATCTAATCTCATTCTTCGGTGTGGCATGACAAATCCTGTCAGTGATTGAAGGAGTTTGTTCTTGGTTGAAGTTTGTTGACAGATCTTTATGATGCACTGAGATTATTAGATCAGCGGCCTTCTTGAAAAACGTTAAGTCAACATGACATCAAAATGGATCTATTTGCTTTTCTAAAACACAAGATTATACCTGTTTTTAATTCCCCATAAGTGCATGTCATTACTAAGAAAACAAAATGTACATATGTACTCATGGTGATTCTCACTCAGGGTGGAGAAACCGTGTCCTCGGGGTTGGTGGGGAAGCCCCATGTGTGGCCCCTGCAACTGTGACGTCAGCAAGGGCTTCAACTCTGACTGTAACAAGACCACAGGAGAATGTCGCTGCAAGGTGCAATTTTTTTTTCAAACAGAACAAATGTACAGTATAAAATTATTTTACAGTCTAGTAAATGTTTAAGAGTCCCATGACTATCGTTTCAACGTATTCTTTTAAATGCAGGACAACTACTATCGACCGAAAGGTAGCGACACCTGCTTCCCTTGTGACTGCTTCCATTTGGGTTCCAACTCCCGAACCTGTGACCCAGAGACGGGTAATTGCCCTTGCAAGGCGGGTGTGATTGGGCGACAGTGCAACCGCTGCGACAACCCCTTCTCTGAGGTGACCAGCACTGGCTGTGAGGGTACGTAGGCATTTAAACCTATGTTGAGTTTAAAAACACACTTCCTGTAATGTGCTTATGGATTAATGTGAAGTCATGTTTTCTGTCTTAACTCTTCAGTTGTATATGAGGGATGCCCAAAGGCATTTGATGCTGGAATCTGGTGGCCCAGAACCAACTTCGGACGCCCGGTTGCCATGAATTGCCCCAAGGGAACTATTGGTGAGTGTTGCTGTTCTTGTTACTATGTACTTCTATATTGTTTAGAAGAAATAACTGAGATGTGTCTGTTATTTTTCTTATGGCAATCTTTTATTAATAAAGAGTTAAAAATAAGATAGAAGATACTATTTTGTTTTAGGCGAAGGGCAAATGTCTACGTTTCGAAAATGTATGAATACAAAATGTATTTTTTACTTGTAGATTATACCACCCAAGCATTTGATTTAGCATACAGGTAGCAAGGTGCTACTGTTTGGCATTTATATAACTGAGGTGAAATCATAGGCTGAGTCTTGTGCAGATGCCAGTGTTATTCTTTCACTTGGCATTGCCTTACCCCATTGACATAAGCCAGCAGAACTCTCATTGGCAGAGCTTTGCAGTCAGCTCTTTCCATTGTTCAGGTAAACAAATGTTAGTGAGGCCTTGTCTCCAGAGAGATGAACACAACGTATTGTAGGGCTTGGCTTGGCAGCAATTGTAGAAAGATACATTTAGCCTGTGCTGTTAAATGACTTGAAGGAAAAGGTTGTGGGATGAGCTCTCTGTCCCATTAAATCTGTGTTTTCAGTATAAGTTGGGCAATAAATATTAAATAACTTTTTGTTTTCAATGTTGATATTTTTAGGCACTGCCGTCAGACACTGCAGTGATGAGAAAGGCTGGTTGCCCCCTGAACTCTTCAACTGCACCACCATGACCTTTGCTCAACTAAAAAAACTGGTATATATCATTTTGAAATAACATTACTAATAAGGGATATTTAAAGTAATTACATCATAAAAAAAATAGGTCACACTTCAGTATAGGGGGCAATTCTCGTTATTATAATAATAATATATAAACTCTTCATTTGTTGCTTATTAATAGTTAGTAAGTGTAATATAGCTCAATAAAACGGAAGGAAGGAGGCGGGAACCGGCGAACATTCAAAACATTTAATCAAAAATAAATAAACAATAAACAGCAATAAAACAGGTCGGCAGCCCCTCACGGACGACTGCCGGCCACACAAACATAAACACAAAAGTAACAAGCCGGCAGCCCCTCGCGGACGACTGCCGGCAACATGAACATAAACAAACTTAAACAAAACTTAACTAATGTCCGGGCCCGGTCCTCTCTAGCCGTATTCTCCTGCCGTTCGTCCTTTTATGCTTCTGCTCACCTACGTGAGAGATACGAGGCCGGAATGATGCCCAGCTGACACTCATTATCAATCGCGTCCCGGCCTTGCTTCTTCCTCTCACGGCTCTCGTCACGCCTCCCTCGTCTCAGTAAGGTAGTTGTTAGGTTAAGAAATTGGGTAGGATTAGGGATGTAGAATATGGTCATGCAGAATGTGTGCTTTATAAGTACTAATAAACAGCCAATATGCCAATAATAGGCATGCTAATAATAACTAGTTAACAGTGAGAATTGCCCCCTATACTGAAGTGTTACCAAAAAATAAATCATGTTACTATTTTATTATGTACTGTATTAAGTATTATATTATGGTGTGTTATTGAATTGACTTAGAAAGACTCCTCTTGTTCTTTACTCCACAGAATGAGGAGCTGCACCATAATGAATCATTGATGGATGGGCAGAAATCGAACGACATTGCTCACATGTTACAGAATGCCACCGATCAAACCAGTAACTTCTATGGTAATGACGTTAAAACCACCTACCAGCTCATTTCCAGGATTCTGCTCTTTGAAAGCAAGCAACAGGGTTTTAACCTGGCTGCCATGCGTGACGCCAAATTCAATGAGGTGGGTTGTGATCTTTTATTTGTACCTTTACTTAATAGTGTTTTCTTCATCCCTCATGTATATTGTGTGGCTTAATGAGTAGAGTTTATTATTTAATATAATTTTTCTAACAATAAGACCTAAGATTGCCCTGGCGAACAGTTAAAAGGGGGTCTTTTGACTTTCATTAAACCTGAGACGTACCCAGGGACCAGAAAAAAATATCTAGGGACCCAAATATTATATAGACTGGGAGATGGGCTTTTTTAACCTGGGTCAGTAGGAACTATCCAGAATACCCTAGAAACCACCTGCAAATGGACTAGAAACCACCAAGGACTCCATAGCAACCACATAGCAACACCCTAGCAACCGCATATCACACCATTGTATTGTTTTGTACACAAAAGCACCACTCACATTTTCTTACAAAACAGATAAAATGTTTTTACTAATGTTTGTAGCTATAGCAACAGTTGGATGTTGGGCTGCCCAAAATTGTGAGCCCTGAGGTTTAGTGGATTACTGTAAATAACACAGCATAAAGCAGCTGACGTCATAAGAACAAAAACGCCCACATTTAAAACACATTTGGCAACATGAACATACTTTCACTTTCCACATTCACATCATTTTTGTCTGATCTTGGCCGGAATTCAGTATTTTAATAGGACTTAAATCTCTAGAACATCTGTTTCTGAAGTAGTGAAATATGCGCCTGAATGTTACAGAACATTGTAAAGGCTGGCAGTGCGATCCTGGATGCCAGTAATAAAGAACATTGGGATCAGATACAAAGAACAGAAGGGGGCACGGCACAACTGCTGAGAAACTTTGAGGACTACGCCAACACTGTAGCTCAAAACATGAGGAAGACCTACCTGAAACCTTTCATAATTGTCACAGAGAACATGGGTAAGTTACTGGATATTCGGTAGTTAATTTAATTTTTTTATTTTTATTAATGTTTGCAGCAAAATGAAATGCTCCCTCATTTGTAAGTATATAAGCATCCTATCTGTTAAATTAATAAATGTAAATATTAATATATAGTACATAATGTAATATATATATATATATATATATATATATATACAGTATACTATATGTATATATATTGCATATTTTATATTTGTACTGTAGTACTACATATAATTTTTAATTATATGAATTAATTGTATATATATTTACAAATATGTTATTACAATAATAATATATCTGATTCTTTTTCAGTTTTTGCGGTGGATTACTTGGATGCCACATATCCGGATGAGTCAAAAATTCCTCGTTTTCAGAGAACTGACCAGGAGTGTCCCAAAGACCTGAAGTCATCTGTTCTCTTCCCAGAATTCAACTTCAAATTATCAGAAAATAAAGGTATAACATTAAAGTAACACTGAATTATAGCTTCATTAATCAAATAAACTGATGTAAACATTTATGAGCTGTAATACACACCAGATTCAAGAACTGAAGGTAGAACATGGAGAATAATATGTTTGATATATACTGCTCAAATTGTATACATTGCTCTTTTTTTAATGATTTAATTTCTTGATATTTGTTAGAGTAGGTGATAACCCAACATTTGTTACCGTGTTACTGTGTCAGAATTTGGCTCTCCTGTTTTTGCCAAGTGGTTGATGTGCTTATGTCGAGAATCGGTGAGGGAAGAACCCTCAGGGAGGGGGTAACACAGATGTATTAAATACAAAACAAAACACCCACAATGGGGAAAACTAACAAAACACGAACTAGGGACACAGTAAGAAAAGAAGACTTCAAAAACAAAACACTTCCCACGAGGGGGCAAAAATAAACTAAATACAGGGATCGACACAACGTCTAACAAACACGGACTAGGGCAAGGCAAGGCACAAGGCAAGGAGTACACGCAGGGTAAATAGCAACAAGCACGACTTCAATATGGGTTGGGGTGGCATAACAAAAACAACAAACATGGGGGGGTGGGGAAACACACGAGTCCATGGGAGGAACAGTCTTAGTCCCTGGGGGCGCTTGAGGGTGCGGAGTCCCGGGGGACTTGGTAGTGGCCTGGGCAGGCTTGGCTGCTGGCTGGACACGGCTAGGGGCCGGACTGACTGCCGGCTGGAAGGCCAGCTGGAAGGCCGGCTGAGTCACCGGCTGGAAGGCCAGCTGGTAGGCCGGCTGAGTCACCGGCTGGAAGGCCGGCTGGGACACCGGAAGCACTGGACTGGACACCGGAAGCACCGGACTGGACACCGGACTGGATACCAGACTTGACATCGGACTTGACACTGGACTGGACGCCGGCTGCTGCACCGCGACCCCCTCCGTTGCCTCTTCTTCTTCAGCCAAGCCACCCGTCTGGTGGTCGGCTGAAGGAAGGAGGTGAAGGGCATGGCTGGCTCGGGGCTGGAGGCCTCCAACGAGGACCCCCAAGACTCTTGCCTCCCCCGCTTGCCACCGAGGCTGGCTGGAGGCGAGGCTGCAGGGGTTGAGGCGGATGGTGTGGCGGTGTCTACAACCCCGATCTGCAGGGCACGACCCTCCGGGATCGCGGCCAGCGGAGATGGGTAGCTGGATTGGGTTGAGACCCTGGACTCTGATCGGTATGTGGCGTACCGCCACACAACGTCAAAGTCCAGCGGTCTCAACGACCGCATCTCCGCCCGCGAAAGAGGGTCCCTGAGACCGGCGTTGAAGATCACCGCCAGTTCCGCCTCCCCGAAGACCACCTCCTCCAGAAACCTGTCGACATAGTCCCCGAGGTCTGTGTTCCCCTGGCGAATGCCGCAGAGGAGGCGAGCCTGGTTAGATCGGGTGGTGTCCATGGCTGCCTGCTGGGTTCGTTTCTGGCTCGTTCGTTCTGTCGAGAATCGGTGAGGGAAGAACCCAGATGCAGGCAGCGTTGGTGAAGGGGTAACACAAATTTATTAAATACAAAACAAAACACCCACAATGGGGAAAACTATAACAAAACACGAACTAGGGACACAGTAACAAAAGAAGACTTCAAAAACAAAACACATCCCACGAGGGAGCAAAAATAAACTAAATACAGGGATCGACACAACGTCTAACAAACACGGACTAGGGTAGGCAAGGCAAGGCACAAGGCACGCAGGGTAAATAGCAACAAGCACGACTTCAATACACACCAGGGATACACAGCCAAAAAGCACACAGGTAAGCACAACGAACGAGCACAAGACAATAGACACAAAGGCTTTTTAAAGGGGAATACAAAGGAGGGATGATAAACACAGGGAGGATGATGGGCAGGTGACGAGGATCAAACACTAAGGAGAAGTTAACAAGGGAACGAGAGGGCGGGGCTAAAAGACAACACCGGAGAGAGAGAGAATATGGAAGGCCCACAGGGCCAAAACGTCTCTCTCCACATTAAACAGGGGATCCTGCCGTGATTCTGCCACAAGATCAAGAAAGACAAGACAAGATGAGGCAGAATCATGACAGCTTAGGGCAACATTTAAATTAACGAATCAGATTTCAGAAATAAATTTACAGTTTATTTTAAATGTAATCTTCCAACCAGGATTAGGTGCTTCTAGACCATTGTTTTTCACTTATCATTTCCCTCTGATTTTAGGGGTAAGTTATGGTTAGGGTTGGGATTTGGTGTGGGTTTAGGTTTTATTTATAAAAATGTTGTCCTTAGGTCAACAAAATATGTTGCCCTGAGGACATCAACCACTTGGCAAAATCAGGTCGAGCGTCAGAATTTTGTGACTGAACTACCATCTAAAATGTTCTACATGACCTGTCTTTATGTGCTAGTTTCTCCTACAGATGATCCAGCAGCTCAGAGCAATTCTGATGAAGAGCACAGTCATGTCGTGAGGAAGAGGTTTGCTGAGAGTCTTCCTCCATTCCCTGTGGCTGCTGTCATCATCCACAGAACACTTGGTCACCTTTTACCAGAACGCTACGACCCTGACCGCCGCAGTCTCAGGTACAAACTATTGTCCAAATATTTAGTTTGGTTGGGTTTTGCATTCATGTCACATTAGATACTAAGCACAGAACACTGTTGTAATAATCAGAAAATCTATACAAGATGTCATATTTGCGTTTTTTTGCCCACAGGCTGCCAAACCGTCCGGTCATTAACACACCCATCGTGAGCACAACTGTGTACAGTGAAGGTAAGCCATTACACATGCCTCTGGAACAACCAATCACGCTGGACTACAACCTGCTGGAGACAGAGGAGAGATCCAAACCTGTGTGTGTGTTCTGGAACCACTCTTTCAAGTGAGTCCCATCACCTTCATACACAAAACTCTATACCTGTATATGAACCACTTTGGAAATGTAAACAACGCTGGTCCAGAAGAACTTCCTGTTTCAGTTTATGAACACGACACATACGTTTGAACAAAATACAACCTACAGAACATTTATACCTGAATCAAAATGTTAAACAAATGATTTTGAGATTTAATTATGTATGTAAGAATAAAAAATAACATAAATAAATATGAAATCGGAAGTGCTTCTAGATCAGTGTTGACATCTTGCGAAGAGGTCTATAGATGAAATGTAGATGTCCTGCATTACTTTGACCGTTTATGGCAGTAATAAAATATGATTTATATGAGTAATGAGTAAAATATGAGTTTATGAGTAATAAAATAACGTATGTTGGGTACATAAAGTAAACTGCAGGGCAGTAAGCTTGCATTTCCAAAAACCTTCTGTAACCAAATATTACATTTTGTTATCATTTTATTTTATTTAAAAAATCATATTATTAACTGTGATGTGTTGTCTATTTCTATCAGTGTCAGAGGGACGGGCGGATGGTCATCCAAAGGCTGTGACCTCATCTTCAGAAACTACACCCACATCAGCTGCCAGTGCAATCACATGACAAGCTTTGCCGTTCTAATGGACATCTCTAAGAGAGAGGTACTGTTCTTCAGTTAACTTAGAGAACATAGGCAGCTGTGTGCTAAGGATGCTTTCCAACTGATGTGGAACCTCAAAAATTTTGGCAGCAACACAACATATTCTCTGCACATTTGTGGGTTAACATTCCTGCAACAACAATCCTGTCGAACAATTAAAGTTCTAACCCAATCCCTAACCATTACCATAATTTACCATAATGTGATAGATCCTAGCACAGCCCTTGTAGGTCTAAAATTAGCACTTAACCTAAAATAACCTTTTAGGAAAGTTGTTCCAGGACCAGGAAGAATATTGGCCCAGGAATGTAGAGCTTGGCACGATCAGGTTCATCCGTTGGTCTTTAAATAAAGCACACAGGAGACAACTGAATTAGTTCCAGTAAATGATCACTTAAAACACATAATAATCTAATAAGAGAATAAATAGCACACACAAATTTTGGGTGAAAATGTTCACTTTTAACTACACTTTGTGACACACTTTCTTAAAATATCTCTTGCCTCCATCACCATCTTGGTGAGATTGTCAGAGTGCATTCTGGGATTGTCTTCTCCATAAAGAATAAATGTTCTTTTAAAACATCAGTTTAATTTTTTGTATCTTTTCTTGTTTTTCTGTGTCTGGTTTTGTTCTCATTTTTATGGACCCTCTCTTTCTCCCAGCATGGTGATGTTCTTCCTTTGAAGATTGTAACGTACACCACAGTCTCCGCCTCTCTCCTGGCTCTTTTACTCACCTTTATCCTACTGGCCATTCTGCATAAACTAAGATCCAATCTCCTCAGCATCCACAAGAACCTGGTGGCCGCCTTGTTCTTCTCCGAGCTCGTCTTCCTAATCGGAATCAACCAGACGGAAAACCCGGTGAGGAACTCAAAATATTACCACGTTAATGGAAATCCTAAAAAAAAGAAAAAGTCGGTAGACCACACAAAACTGGCTTTATGGGTCTAATCTTTCCTCAAGTTAAATCACAAGCCAACATTTATAAAGATCTCATATGTGGTTTTGTGTCATCTCTCATTAAAGCCTCATTGAGATTTCCGTTTCAGCGATTTCCAGAATTTAGATTTCTGTTCTCAAATTCCACTAATTGCTTTAAGTCTTTAATTAATAGCTGGATGTACCAGTGGGTTAGGCAGCTTTGAGGTTACAACTTTGGGGAGGAGAAAGAGAAAGGCAATTCCAACATTATGGATGTGACATAAACACTCAGAGAATGTGTTTGTTACCAATATATTAAACCATCTGTTTATATTTTACTAAACCCTTGTTGATAGAGTCTAAACACCAGAAACCTTGAGTTTTCTATTTTAAAAAGGTGAAATAAACATGCGTTATGGATGTGACAAAAAAGGAGGTTTTTGAGAGACTGCGTACTTTGCAGGATTTCTTTGAATTAAAATGTAAACCAGATGCAATAATACCTAACAAATGGAGAAGGGATGGGCCTTTAAAGAACATAAAATAGTTTCTTTTTTTATATTAAGGTTATGGATGTGACAATCCTGAAAATGGCACTTTCAGAATATGGAAAATCATGTGCTAAAAATAAAAATGAATTCTTTAAAAAATTTAAGAGAGACCTCATATTTAAACCTCCAAATGTTGACATCTGTGCTATTAGTATAGTAAAATAGAGGATAGCTGTTACAGTGGAAAAAAATCAATTTTATGAGTTGTTATTCTGCTGCTGAATACTAACAATCTGTTTCTTTCTGTAGTTTGTGTGTACGGTAATAGCCATACTACTGCACTACTTCTACATGTGCACATTTGCCTGGACGTTTGTGGAGGGTTTGCACATATACCGTATGCTCACTGAGGTCAGGAACATCAACCACGGTCACATGCGCTTCTACTACGCCATAGGCTGGGGGATTCCTGCCATTATTACAGGTTAGACACACACACTCTCCTTTCTATTTTATCTACAGTGTCATCACAGTCACACACATACAGTTTTAAATGATGTTGAAGTTGACAAACACACATACACAACACCAGTAATACACCTTTGGAGTTGACTGTAAAGCACACACACCACATACACACCCATGATCTCGTGCTTGGGCTCGCCCCTCCTTTAATTGGTGTGTGTGTGTGTGTGTGTGTGTGTGTGTGTGTGTGTGATCCCTGTGGGAAAGAGACAGAATGCCGGTGTCTTCATATTACTCTCTCTCTCCCTGTCTCTCTTTCTATCTCTTCCTTCCTTTTTCTTTTTTTCTGTGATGGCTCTGTTCTCCATAATGGGTGTCACTTTCTTCACTGGCACATGCTCAAAGCAGCGAAAAAACCCCTAACATACACATAATAGAGGTTGACCCAACTCATCTCCTCTCCATTTAACCTCAGAGACCATATAGAACACCCTTTGCATCCATTTAGACACCCCTAGAAAACATGTAAACATGCCTATTTGATCACCCTCATTACCTATCTAGTAACTACAAGGCGACACAATAACAAAAACAGCACTTTTATCAACCGCCCAAGACACCCTAGTAACCACCACACCCTAAAGTCCCCCTGTGGTGAAAATCAAGTTTTTAATGTTGTTTATGTGTTAAAAAACTTATGTTTTTAATAAGCTTTAAGAGAAACCATATGCAAATTCAGTATTTTTAACAACTGCAGAGAATATTCTCCATAAAATAGCAGTTTTCCAAAGACAGTTTGCATGCAGTTTGCAATGCAGTTTGAAACTGCCTCTGTTTATGACATCATAACCCTGTAACCAATCACGTTAATAGAGTCATAGATATGGATGGATGGCGCATAGACTCAGCACTGAAACGATCGCTGCTGCTTTTGTTCTGCTACTGCAACACGAGCAAGCGCTGCTCACACGTCGAATGAGGCATCTACTGTATGTACTGTATACCTATAATCACTGTTCTAAGATCCCACGATTGAATGGAGACGGGGACTAATTTGCATAATTATGAATATGTGGCGTTACATTCAAGTCATTTTAAGGCATGAAGAAATTATTATCACAGGACAAAACTTTTACATATGTCATTTTAATGCTTAAAGATGAGTTTTAAGTGATAAAATTATTGAATGCAGGGGGACTTTAACGCAGTAGAAGTCATTTTACACACAAACACCACTCACATGTTCTTTAATGCATGTTGATGTTTGTGTTGTCAGGTCTGGCTGTGGGTCTGGATCCTCAGGGCTACGGGAACCCCGATTTCTGTTGGCTGTCTGTCCACGACACCATTATTTGGAGCTTCGCTGGACCCATCGCCGTAGTTGTGCTGGTGAGTCGATACATCTGAAACCTTTTCTATTAGTTTAATTCCAGTTTCATGCCTAAATGCACGATACATTTCTTTTTCACAGGTTAACATTGTTATCTTTGTGCTGGCTGCAAAGGCGTCGTGTGGCCGCAGACAGCGTTCTTTTGAGAAGTCTGGGGTTATGTAAGACACTTTATCCTGTCCTTACCTCTAAATTCATTTACTGTCTAATATGAGTGGTAATTAGTTATATTTTAATTAGGGCTGTCAACGTTAACGCGTTAACGCATGTGATTAATTTTTTCAAATTAACGCGTGAAAAATATTTAACGCAATTAACGCAGCATCCGTTTGTTTTGACATTCTTTGTCTAGCGTTACATGATGTAATCACGCTCTTATTCGTGTACAGGCTTTTAAACCACTTAAGCGTGATTTTAAACAGTTGCTTTGACGCGTTCAATGAAGATAGACAGCTTCTAAACTGTGGGAAGCGGCAAAACGCAACGCGAGGTCCAGTCTGGTGTATACAGTCATGGGCTGAAGGCTGCGTCCGTGAATCTCTGTCAGACAGCGCATCCATGTTAAGTTCTCTTTCGTGCTTGAATGGATAAAACCATACAAGATTATGTCAGAAAGCCCGTTTTGTCTAGCATTTTCTTAAGCAAAACTTCAAAGTGTAAAATAAAATCTTAAATGAATGCAAAGAGTTGTGAAAATGGGAGTGCGGTGACGGTCAGATCTTAGTACTGAGACAGCTCTTAAAGGGGCCACGTTTTTAAACATGCTGCTGTGACTCCTGTCACTAATGTATCAAAGAACAAAATAAAAGAAGAAATCAATGTGATTTTGTAGCTTTAATGAGAATTCTTCTGCATTTAATTTATAATTTAGCATTAAAGACTGTAAAGTGTTTGAGAACTTCCTTCAATTTCTGTATATTTCATGATAGCTCTCAATTATATTGTTGAATGGCTATAATTAATGTTAAAATAATCAATTTAATAGAGACATCAGTTACAGTACTAATATCAAAATGTTTTCTTTCATTCATAAAATGACGCTGTTAAAGAAATATGTTGTTTCTACATCAATTTGAAGATTAAATGTGAAATTATTCAAATGTAAAAGTATATTTTAAAATATTATTGTTATGTGTGATTAATTGTGATTAATCACAGAAAATGTGTGATTAATCCGATTAATTTTTTTAATCGATTGACAGCACTAATTTTAATACATTTTTTGTTGTTTGTGTTCACCAGTCCTGCGCTTCGAATGGCCTTCCTGCTGCTGTTGCTCATTAGCGCCACCTGGCTGCTGGGTTTAATAGCTGTTAACAATGATCTTATGTTGTTCCACTACCTGTTTGCTATCTTCAGCTGTCTGCAGGTAACACTTCTGCTATTCATAACTTTGTGTTTTTCAAAATAGACTTTAAACAACATGCACTATTATGATGTGCTGTTGTTATTCAGAATGTTTTAACTTTTTTGCCTGGCGAAAGAGAAAACATGAAAAATGAATTCAAGGAGATCGTAAAGAATTTCGTTATTTTTTTGCTGACCCATTAAAGGAGTCACCCAGAGCACACTTGAAACCACATACCCATTCAAGAAATTGTAAAAATATCCTCCTGTGTATAGATCATTAATATACATTAAACAATTTCATTGAACATCATTAAACAATAATAAAGTAAGAAACAGTGAAAACAAAGATATAATAATTAAATTAACATAATTTAAACCAGCAAATAAATACAACTTTACAACCTGATGTCAAATTTATTTCAACATTTCTCTTTTTAGGGTATATTCTTCTTCTTCTTCTACATTGTGTTCAGTAAAGAAGCGAGAAAGAATCTAAAGAACGTTCTCACCGGGAAGAAACCATTACCGGATGAGTCCAATACTACACGCACCACCCTGCTCACGGTACATTTCTACAGTACAAAACAAACAGATTCTAAAATATGTTTAAATCAAGTGCCATCCACAGGTCTGGAAACAGTGGTTCTGATCAGACTGACATGAACAAGTCTTGTATACAATAGAGTAACCAAGTGATTTCAGTGAAGTAATTTGCAAGTAATTTCATGCAATTTAGTTTGAGAGGAAGACCTTTGTGGTAATGTGGCCCTAAGCATGATCAACAGTAGCGTGTTCTGACATGCTTTTTTGTTTTTAGCGTACGCTGAACTGTAACAACACGTACGAGGATGGGGTGCTGTTCCGTTCGGCCATCGGCGAGTCCACCGCATCGCTAGAGAGCACAGTCAGGTCAGCCAAGAGCCATAGCAGCTACGTTGCTTACATGCACAGGTAACACGCTACTGCAGGAGCACAGTGCTATACTCTTGTTTCTCACCTCTCACAATCTCACTTTAACTTTCTTAATCTTCTTTGCATGAGTTTTTTTTATTTATTTAAATGTATGCGCAAAGGTGCATGGCTTATGCTTGGCAATTTTACAGTACCATACACAGTATGCACACTTACTGTGTACCGCATGCACATGGAAACATCACATGTGTGTGTTTGTCTAAGTGTATACAATAACCACATCCTGTGTCAATACATTTTTTTTATGTTATTATATATATGTTTTTTTTTTGCAGTATAGTGACAACTATTTTTGCATTATGAAATCTTCATTGTTAAATTATTAATTAAAACAGCCTGTTCTAAATAACTGATTTGCAGAAATGTAATCACACTTTCTTTTGTCTACTCTCATATTTAAACCAGAATACTCTCATATTTAAAGTCAGGTCTTCTCTTTTATGTCTTTTCTTCTACTTCTCTCATGCATTTACAGAGATGAATTAGGTCAGAAGGCCGGTGTTTCTTCTGGAAATGCTAAAGCCGGACACACTGACATGGATGGCTCGCTCTTCCGTAACGGCACTAAAGCAGATGGTACGAATACTTTGTCAGTCAATACTCTGATATGTACATTCTGTTTTAAATGAAATTCTGCATTTATGGATTTTATGAATTTTAAACTGTGTGTTTGCTCATACTATTACACATCATTTATATTATAAGAATGGCATGCAAATAATCCAGAGGTGTTACATCATTTTTTAATGATTGTTGAGATGTTGACAAAAGGTTTTGTGTTTTCAGACTCTGATTCAGACAGTGAGCTATCCATGGACGAACACAGCAGCTCGTACGCATCCTCTCATTCGTCTGACAGTGAAGACGAAGATATTGAAATGAAACCAAAATGGAATAATGAGAGACAGCCACTACACAGCACTCCAAAAGGTACAAGACACATTTTTCTCTTTCTAATCATATTCAGGTTAAATATGTCACAAATTGAATCTATTGATACAAGAAGGTTCAACTCGCAACCCTATCAAAAATATACTGTACTTATAGAAATGTCTAACATTTAAAACTGGCAGCTGGTGTTTGACGTTTCATTTTTTTATGTCTCAGTGGACACTGTATCCAATCACGTGAAGCCTTACTGGCCGTCTGAAGCCATGACAGCCAGTGACAGTGAAGATCCAGGAGGGGCGGAGAAACTGAGGGTGGAAACTAAAGTCAATGTGGAACTCCATCAGGAGAATAAACTCAATCACATTGGAGAGACGGCTCAGGATAAAGACTACCAAACATCATCAATACAACCCAACAGCAACCATCAGCCTGAACAGAGAAAGGGTGAGATCTTAAAATAAAAATGCTTTTAAATTCATTCATGTCAGCTAGCCTGCCTGTTAGTATCTTTCAAGAGCTTATGAAAGTGGCATAGTTATGAATCTCTTTTGACGATATAAATCTATGCAAAAACAACATAAAAATAACAACAAATATTGTCAAATTATAAACATTATAACATTATAAACATTATTGTCCGGTTTCACAGACAAGGCTTAAGGCTAATCCCAGACTAAATATCCTAATTTCACTAAGGCCCGGTTTCACAGACAAGGTTTAGTGCTAGTTCCAGACTAAAATGAATGTGTGACCTGTCTTAACTGAATATAACTTGCCCAGAAATATCTTAAAATATATCAGTGCCATTGTTTTGTCTCAAGATGCACACCGTAATATATTCTTCTAAGGCATCTTTATAAAAGCAACATAAATATCTTAATTCAACTAAGGCATAGTCCTGGTTTAAGATAAACTGTGTCTGTGAAACCAGGCCTAAGGGTTAGACCGTGCTTAAACTAAGCCCTGTCTGTGAAACCGGGCCTAGATATTATAACATTATAAATAGTTTAAAGACCGATGTGACATATTTTAAATACAATGGTTCAATAACAATTCTCTAGATGTGTGTTTTTTTGTATTTTTCTAATTTTATGGTTTTTATAATCATGTTTCTATTTTTATAGCATTTTTGTACTAAATGCTTAAGGCTTTTGTAGTAAAATGTTTTTATAAAGTTCCTTTGCTGTGAAAAGAACTTTATCGAAAATTGACTTGAATATTTCCCAGTAAAATAGGATATTAGGATAGGATATCAATCAGGAATGAAATGCATTTTATAGTTTACACAGTAAAAAAGACAAAAAAAGTTTTTCAGAGGCATTTTTTATTGTTTAGATTAGAATAACAAGCACTGATGAATTCTAGAGTTTATTACGTGTTGCCTTGACGTTACACATACTAATGTGTTTATATTCACTCTCTGTACACAGGTATTCTGAAGAACAAGATCACATATCCTCCTCCATTGACAGACAAGAACATGAAAAACAAACTTAGAGAGAAGCTGTCAGACTACAATCCCCCCACCATATCCTCCAGAGCGCCCTCTATAACCTCTAATGATGGGGGCAACAACATCCTGATCAAACCCCCTCATCGGACGCCTGTCCCTCCAAGAGAGCATCAGAACGGCATGGCAATGAATTTGAGATCAGGGACTGTCAACGGTGGCAACCAGTCAGACTCTGAGTAAGACTTCTTTGCACACTCCACCCCTCCTTACCCAGATCTGCTCTTTTCCTTCTGTTATTGTGTTTCGAGACTAAATTAAATCTCATCAGTAAGTGATTGCGCAACGTGGCAGGGTTGTACCAAAACCAGTCAATGCCAATGCTAGTAAAATTGTACAACTCTTGAAATGAATTTAAAATGCACTGCTTTTATTTAAAACATTATAGCAGTATTCTCTATTATACTGTATAAAATTTAAGTCTTTAAGTTAAAAAAGTATTCAAGATAAAATAAACAACGAAGAAACAAATGAAATGTTCTTAGGTTCGAAGTGACTTATACCACAACATGTCTTTTAAACATGCCACCAAAAACGCTAAACAATGCAATTTGTTTTGACTGTTGAAATTTGAACCCTATTAATAATTGACGTATTTGGTAAAGAAACAGCTTACAGACTAGCTGATATACTCACTAGCCACCTCAATAAAACGTATTTCAAATGTGTCATCTTTCTGCTTATCCGAGAGATTTAGATTATTTAGAAGATATTGTAAAAAGTGCACAATGTCAATTATATTTCTTTATGAGATTAAATAAGAATTAATTATTATTTCTTTCACACTTTTCACAGTTTAGCATTGTTGAAAAGCAACTGTACATTAAAGACAGTGTAAAACAAACAGACAATAAACATACTTATATAGATAGATATAGATAAAGGCAAAAGAAAAAAATGGATGCATATTTGAACCGCGGTGACAGCACAGCGACATAAAATAGAGTTGGTACAACCGATACTGTAGAAAGACTGGCAGTGTTACATTTTTTACTTTTAATATTGACTTAAAGGTCCAGTGTGTCATTTTTTGGAGGATCTATTCACATAAATGCAATATAATAAACATAACTATGTCTTCAGAGGTGTATAAAGAGCTTACACAATGAAGCGTTATGTTTTTATTACCTTAGAATGAGCTATTTCTATCTACATACACCGTGGGTCCCCTTGCATATAATTGGCCATGTTCTGTCAGCCGTCGTAGTGTTTCAAGCGGGAGGGGTGGAGTGAGCAGATGGTTGCGATTCGCAACCTTGCCGCTAGATTTCACTGACTGGACCTTTAACAAAGTACTCGACAACATTCCTGAAACGAAAAATACAAAAATCCCAGTGTTGGGTAAGTTACTCTGAAAAAGTAATTAATTACTAGTTACTAATTACACATTCGATAATGTAATTAGATTACTGTACAAGTTACTCTCTTCAAAAAGTATTTAATTACTTATTACTAATTACTTTCTATGTCCTACATCAACCTTGATGAGTTAAGTGATTCAAGGATAGACATGAAACGGCTCTTTTAATTCATTCAAATAAATCATATAAAACTACAAAGTATTATTATTAATTACAAATGTGAGAATTATACATTAAAGCGCGGATTTTAAAGTTAGACTTTGAATTTTGATGTCAATTCCTCTTCTGCACACACACATATTACACAAAGTATTTAGTTTAATTACATCAGAAGTAACTGTAATTAAATTACAGAAAAATGAGAGTAATCCCTTACTTTACTTTTTCAAGGGAAAAGTAATTAAATTACAGTAACTAATTACTTAGTAACTAGTTACACCCAACACTGAAAAATCCTTAACTGACATTTGTTTTGCATGTTTTTGAAACCCGAGTCCTCTGATTCTGTTCAGCCCTTTGTATCTCTACTCAAGCATGTATGCTGAAACAAAAATCTTCTTTACACCTGCTGTTCATGTGGCATGTGTACTATACCTGCCTGTATTCCTGCCTGAACACCCTCCTAACCCGCATGTATCCTCCTTCCCATTCTCTCCCCCTCTGCTCACTACAGCGGCAGTAACGAAACATCAATCTGACCCAGCAGGAACCCTGAGGAACTTTTGCCCTCATGAGGGGAGAATTTGAATCCCTAGCAGCGAGAGAGACGCAAAGCAAAGGAGGATCACGTGGAGGACCTCGCCATAGGCGCACCTTGCTCTCCAGCGTGTGCCTGGGATCCATGCCCTGTTGGAGGACAGTATTATTACAGATGTCTGCCTTAAAATTAAGAAAAGATAAAGGGAATGTATGTATGTAAATACAAAAGAGGGGTAAGCAAGAATAGATGGAAAATGTGCCAAACCACTTGATGTGGTACTACAACCCTCAGAATGGCGATCAGTGTGCTCATTCTGAGTGATGGGTGGACTTGAAGAGACACATATAACTTAAAATGTGATTTTTATGTTTTACCACTAGTGCTTTCTTCAAGTGCTCTCGTGCACAAAATCACACAAGGCTGGAACTGTGTAGAGACATTTTCTGTTTACGAAATGGAAATCATGGAATGCTGTTATTGTCACTAAGTGCCCCGTCCGAATGGTCTTTGAATACCTTCCTCATGTAATTATTTTGTAGATATATTTTTTTAAATTGTAATATTTTGTATGTGAATTATTTTAAGACATGTTTGTATATTGAAATGAGCAATTTTAATAACGTTTAATGCGAGACCTTTTTTCTGATGTGATCGCATCCAAATCTTTTGTATTTGATTTGTAGAGTTTGGTTGCTGTGGTGCTGCAGTCCCCAACACACTTATTTTAAAGACTAAATACCCATTAAAAACAAGACAACACTGCAGAACTTTATCAGTTTGTCTGTTTGGTGGCGATTGTAACAATAATGTTTGAACTGTGAAGACTCGTGGTGGCCCTTATACTCTAAATTTGAGGTTGGAATCTGGATTATTTTGTAATTATGATAGTCTATGATACTTATTTGAAAGAAGCAGGTGTTATAGTTTCCCACAAGAAAAACACTGGATTTCTAACTGTAAAGCTGTATTTATTTTTATGTTTTGAGACACTGGAAAAAATTAAGTTGTAAAAATAAAAGGTCAATGAATTTGTATGATTCTTGTACAAACTTTTATCTGTTTTCCTGTAACAAGCACATATTTTATATCTCATTTTTTATTTTAGTTACACCAAAACTGATTTTTGATCAATGTAAATATTTTTTGTTGTTACACATTTTTTTCTTGCATAAACATATTTTTTAGGAAGAAAATCCTGCCGATTTACCACTTTGGTGCTGTCAAGAAAGCAGAACAGACAAAGGCTTTCAGAAACCTTCATGATCACTATCTGAAAAGAGAACAGAATTTATTTGCATTCCTTGTAAATACATGCTACAGAAAACATCTGATCGGTTATACATGCGATGTGAGAAACAGCAGAATCTGCAGTGTAGGTGTCTGATGTTCCAGAAGGAGTCAGTTCACTCTCTGGCCTACAGTCTAAAAAAAGATCTTCCATTTAACACAAAACAATTCAAGTGTTCAATGCCAAGCAAACCCACACAACATTAAAACATTTTTTTAATTCAGTACAAATGCTCTCAACTTGAACATTCAATATGTGAGGCAGACTAGATACTGACGATCATGCAGAGATTGAATTGAGCAATGGAGAAAACTTCATCAGATTAATCCAAGCAGAACAACTGTGATGTAAAAAGTGATGTAATAGAACAGCTCAGCAAGTAACTTTCAATTTTATATTTTAACCACAAAGGCAAAAGTTCCATCTTTCAGCATTTGGGTGAGATTCCAGAATGTCATGTGCACATGTTTAGTTTAGTTGTTGCAAATATAATAGGGAACAGGTTATAAAAAGATGAGATTCAGATATTTATTATTCTGCTATATACACCTCAGGATAATAAGGCTAATGTTATTTCATTTACCGTAGAAGTTGTTAGTTGTACAGATATGGGACTTGTTACAGTGACAGTTTATAGTTAGTTTACACTGCTATAAAGCCATTAAGATTAATAATGGACTAAATCACATTTATTTTCACATTAAACACTATCTGTTAAATAGTCATTTTCACTAATAATAGTGCTTATAGTGAGTATAGTGAGTACCAGTACCATTAATATTGATTTTAATTTACAGTATATTTATGTAAACAAAAGTGGGTGAATTATTTACATTTACATTACTATCATATCAATTATGAGAAACTTAGTATGTTAATGATGTCAAAAGCATTCCTAAGAAATTATTGTCAAATAAAGATAAAGGCCCCATCCTCTTTCTGGTTTCACCTGAGATTTAATAGAATCAGGGACATTTTACAATTAATCTGTTAGTTAACATATACTAACAATGTGCCATATTTAGACGGTGTAATGTTAGTTAATACAAATAGGCAACAATTGTTCATTGTTCATGTGAGTTAATTGTAAAATTACATTAACATATAGGCCTAAAACGTATTAAAACAATTTGTAGAAAAAAACAACAAAGAAAAACAGAGTATTAAAAATATAAGTATTTTAAGGCTTGTGCGGTCCTGGGTAATTGGTATGTAATTGTATGATCTATGACGAGATTATGAGATCCAAATTACACGAAGGTTCCCGTAGGCCTACTGTATAAACGCCTATCTGGCGCCATCTACCGGTGCAATAACTTCTTATTGAATAAGAATCGTATTTGTACTGTTTTTGTTTGGAGAAGTTACTAATTTCTAAGAAATAACTATTTTTGTTTTTGATCAAAACTGTCAATTTAGTTTGAGTTATTCTGTAATCTTATCAGAGGAATTGCTGATTAAGGTTCAAAAGATGTTTATTGATCGAGGGTTGTAGTCAAAGGTCATAATGAGTAGATGCAGGAAGAGAGCTCTGTTTCTGATGATCGACAGAGAGAGCCGCTTTTAAGAAACATGTAAGTAATATAAAAAATCTGGATATGTCATTATTTAGCATAAGCTTTAAAATTCTAGTTTGTTTCAATGTTCCTTACCAACTACAATAAAACTATAGGTACATTGTATTTGTTACATAAACATTCCCTCAATGTTTTGGTTATGAACAACCTTATTTTATCATTCACGTTTCTCTTTAGTCAAACTCAACTTCTCAAGGTTAACGAACCCACAAACGTTACGCAGTACTTCACCAATTTTCACGATTACTAACTTATGATAAAATAAGAAAAGACAAAATCCTAAAGCATAATAACGCCAATAAAAACAACTTGTTAAGTTTTGTTTAGTTTAAGTTTTAGATTTGCGAGTTTTAGATGGAAAATATTGCGCCCAGAAAAGAGTGAAGTGAGCTTTCTTGCGTACACTTTTGTTAGTACGGCCCCTTTAAGAGATCAGTGCACGGCTTTAGAGGATTTGCCTGTGTCTACTGTGTGAGTGAGAGCTGTTCAGACATCAACAAGAAGATAGAAGCAGGTCGCTGTTCTCTCAGGGGCAGATTGACATTAACTCACACATAATCACGACTCCAGGGAAATCACAGAGCTCTTTAACAAAACAAGACAAGTGCGTGTTGGCGGATATCTGGTGTATATATTTCCAGCAGTTTTCCAGCAGGTGTTTAAAGGACCTTTCTCACACTGTCAACGGGGTTCATGAAACTTTGCTACGATTTACGAGCTGGGTAAGCTTCAAGATACACTTCATAAATACCGAAGACGGCAACAGTCGATTTACAATACATGTCTAGTACTGTCATGTCTAGTAACAATAAGCTTAAAACAAAGCGGCTTGTCACTGACTATGTCGCACTTAGGGCTCGTCGAATTAAACGAGGGTGTATACGTCATAAAATGTATCATTTCCCCGTATTGTGTCATTTATATGTACTTCAGAAATACGACATTATTCTGTCATTCAGACATGATCAAGGACAAGATGTAGCCTATTATGTTGGACACCATGACCAACATTGTATTATACTCACACGCATCTTAAATGATACATGTAATGTGTATGTGTGCTTACATGTGTTAAGATGATGGTCACAGTGCGTGATGGTGAAGTGTACAGCGACATAATGACCCGTTGATGCTATCAGGCTGATTCGTTTATTCTCTGATTCATTGTTTCATTGGTGCAACGAATTACATTTACATGTATGCATTTATCAGAGGCTTTTATCCAAAGCGACTTACATTGCATTATACATTTGTTTCTGACTTTGTGCAATCCCTGGTAATGACCCTTTTAAGTCTTCATAGGTTCCATCGATCAGTTGTTGATCTTTGATTCGTCTATTTTACTGTATATCCATAGATTTTGATTCACTTATCAATTTGTTTGTTAGTTTATTATTTGATTCGTCTATTTTACTGTATGTCCATTGATTTTGATTCACTTATCAATTGGTTTGTTAGTTTATTAATTAGTCAATGTATTGATCAGATTGATTAGTGATCTCTTGATTTATAGGAATGTTTGTTTGTTTGTTTTGTTTTTTGTTTGACAATGAAAGAACACTCTGTATCAGATATAAATGTCCTTGTAAGGTGTTCTCACAGTATACTATCAGTGTTCTTTAGTCAATTACAGAACCTTAGCGATGGATTTTCATGTAGAGATGTGGGCAGTGTGGGGACCTGGAGGTGTTCTGTAGGTGGATACATTTGGACCTAACTTGTGTTCTAAGACTAAGACTTCTGATAGCTCTTATGGCAAACAAAATCTCACAAATTACCAAAAATGTGTCTCTCTGTTTTACTATAATAAGCACTGAAAGCTCTTTAAGTAACGTCTGCTCTCGAACTCAAGGGAGGTCTTGATCTATTTAGTGTTGTTAGCTTTTACAGCTCCATCTACATAATGCAGTTTTTCCTTCTTTTTGTTGGCATGTAAGTGTAGGCAATGTGTTACTTTTAGAAGTCATTACTATTAGCACAGGGGCAGTCTTGGCTAAAATAAGTCTGACACTTTCAGGGTTCTGGCTGTTGAACTCAAATATTTTTTCACGAAAATACAAAGGAACACTGTACTGTTATATTGTTAGCTGCTTCAAAAATGTCTACTACTATAGACCGTCTCATCTGACGCACGCGCCTGACCCCCAGTTAACATCCGGTTTGTGTTTGGATAGTGTCTAATAATAACTATTTATATTTAATTTAATTTATGTTAATATTAATTTATATTATTATTTTACTGTATAATAATTGTATTAAAATAAATGATTTGTTGAATTTTGTTGTATGTTCATTTTATTTAAAAAAAATTGTTGAATGGGTCCTGTAGTTAGGTCTCATTTAAAGTCCCAGTGGAATTAAAAATTACAATGCCTATTTTTTCATGAAATATTGCAGCGTTTTTTGTAAATAGTTTATCAATGTGGGTCATTCTGTTTTTAAAAATCATGTGCCCTCATAATCTTCAGTTAAAATCTGAAAATGCACTTCACTCCTGTAATGACCATCCATCTTAAATGACGTATGTTAGACGGCTTGGGCGCATCCGTTAACTCCTCCCCTTCAACTGTCAGTCTGCTGCAGTTCCATTTAAAAATGCGTTATACATCCAATCAAATAGCAGAGAAAGACGAAAGCCACGCCCACTATTATTCTCATTCAAAATTCCCTTTCACTGGGAAATACGTCAAAATACCGAAGTAAAAACGATCGCAACTTCCGGTTCACGGGGACTTTAAACCATATCGGAGTCTAAATTCTATATATTGGAGAGACAAGTTTAGCCAAGTAACGGTTCTTCATGGTTTCTTTTGATTGTTATCAGAAGTAATCTACAGGCACTCTATTGTTTGTGAATGTGTACCGGAAGTTCAGTTGGAGTCAAAAAAGCACGCATGCGCAGTAATGTTTGTTTATGTTGTTAAGATGAAACCTTTCATACAGTATGCTTTTTTATCAATAGATTCTGACAGACAACCCATGGCAATGCGCCATGCATACACTGATGAGGGGAACAAAATACCTACTGACAGAAAGAATTACTTATAGCACTTGGAGATTCCATGGTGGCCATGACATTTTGTTTTGCGTGATTTACATACAGTAAAATGTATCTGACAAACAGTTTTTGAAGAAGTTATTTTACATACACCATCAATTTTAGGATAAGCTGGTCTTTATCTCTCTGTAAAATACCAGTCACAGAAACATGAAGACCTGTAATTTGTTTATCATATGATTTTGTGTATAATGTTTGCTAAAGGTATGCATCATTTCTGTTAATTTTACTTTAGTTAGTGATTTAAACAAAACAAAAACTTCAAGTATTAAAATTTTCCACATTTTGAGTAAGTGAGCTTTAAGCATGAATAGCAAAGTATATTCATCTGGTGGATGATAAAACAGGTGAAGGCCCTAGACCAGTGGTTCTCAAACTTTTTCGTTGTAAGGCCTCCTTTGTTTAGAGTGCATCGCTTTGCGGCGCCCCATATAAAGATCTTAAACTTAAAATTTTAATTAAACCAAAAACATATTCAGTTATAAAATGCTGGAACATCAATTATTTTGCTTGGTGGTATTATTGTTCTGATGTTTGATTGCATAAAATCTATGATAAATTTCTTTATTTCTATATGCCACAAAACCTGTGGCCCCCCAGGATCCATCTTGGGGCCTCCAGTTTGAGAACCACTGCCCTAGACTTACTTGCGGCCTTGTGAATGTGCACATAGAGTACAGTTGATTTATGCAAAAAAAGTAGAATCAATTATATTTGCCAGTTCCCACAACCTATTAAGCATGGCAAGCTCCTGTAATATACCCTTTAGGGTCATCTAATAATTTAGTCTAAATCTCTTATCTATATCATAATTTCAAACCCATGGCCAAATGCTTCGTTGTATGTTCTGTGAGAAATCCTTTCCGAAGGAATCTTCTGTCTTTTAAAATGGGATTTATGAACACATCTCGAGGTAGGAAGGGACCTGGAATCTCATTAAAACTTGTTGCAATCATCATAGATCTCTTAGCATTGGTCTTCGTAACATGACAGCCAATTAATTTCATTGAGTTTTAAAAGGTCACCAGTCACAGCCATGGAAACTGGCTGAGAATACAGTATTCATTCACGTGTACTTGTGAAAGTCCTGAGGCTATGAAAATGAGTCAGAGAGGATACTTCTTGGTAAGGCAATAACACACGTAACAGTGGAGTTAAAATTCATCTAGAGTTCAATGAAATTAACAGTACTGTGAATTTGAGTGAATCCAAGTGGATCAACATAATTTCTGATGTTGGAAAAACCTTTCTCTCAACAATCAATTGTAGGATTGGTTTAGCAATGTTAGATTTAGGTTTAGAACTGGGTAATGAGGAAAACTATCCACAGTTTTTAGGGTTTGTTTTGGCTAGGGGTGGGTGGGGTTTATTTAAGGACTTTTTCTTTGACAGAAATGTTGTTTCAGGACTGACAAAATATGTGGATTCAGGAACACATCTTACTTAAAAAAAATCATGCTGACCGTACATTATACATTGCGGCTTTTTGTCTTTTATTGCATCTTTTTTCTATTATTTATTACATTAGAACAGCTCCACAATATTTAAAACCAACAGTTTAAATCGTTTAAATGCTGTTAAACTAAGTAGTTTGTTAAAGTGACAGTTCATCCAAAAATTGTCATTGACTTTCATTCTTAGAACACAAACGAAGATATTCCCATTCACATCTATTGTATTGTATAGACACAAAACCAATGCAAGTCAATGGGTACCACCGTTTTTCGGTTGTTCAACATTCTTCAAAATATCTCCTTTTGTGTTCTACAGAAGAAAGTCATACAAGTTTGAAATGACAGGAGGGTTAGTAAATGATGACAGAAATTTCATTTTTGGGTTTACTATCCCACTAAGCGTGCTTTTTAATAAGGTCTTTTTAATGAATACCTAATGTCGTTCAATTATTATTGTTATTGTTTATAGTCTCTAAACACCAATGTCGTCTCTGCATTTAGATGATGTAGAAGTTTACAAACACTATTAATTGAGCAATGGGCACAGGATTCTCCAAAATTGGACACACTTTAGCCCACATATACGCTACCGTTTTGGTAAACAAAATGCTTTATCATTCGAGGCTAATCCTTAAGCAGAAATGTTATAAACTATCAATTCACAAGTATTTTACTGTCACAAACAGTAAGTTGAGCAAGGTTGGACATGTAACGTTTAATTTATCTTTGTTCTCATTTTTTACATTTTTATGCATTTGGCAGACGCTTTTATCCAAAGCGACTTACATTGCATTGTTTCTGACTATGTGCAATCCCCTGGGATCGAACCCATGACCTTGGCATTGCTAGTGCCATGCTCTAACCACTGAGCCACAGGAAAGCAGTGTTCTGCTTGCAATGTTGACATTTTTTATCTCTATTTTTGTCCCTGCAGGGCTACCATACACAATGTTAAGGTAAAGCCTAAAGCAGCTGTGTTGAATATGCTAAAGCGGCTGGACAAAATCAGATTCCGCGGACCAAAGCGAGATGACTTCCTGGATCTACCCGAGTCTCCCGCAGGGTCAGACACTGAATGTAGTGATGACATTCTGGTGAGACCTCGACCTTCAATACGAGACAACGATGAGCAAAGAGACCCTGTAAGTCATTGCAAATACGTTTCTTGTGTAACATAACCTTACTCTTCTGTCTGTTCTATTGATACATTTTCATGTCAACTCTCTCTTTTTATGACAGCTCAAAGCTAAAAAGGTTGATTAATGTTCTGTCTAGCTGTTATCTCATCATAACAACCTGTTTACACCCGACACTGTAGCTACAGTCTTACACCCTTTCATTGATATGCTTAATGGAAGAATGGTTGCTGTTATTATGTTGATGAGGTTTTCTGAATCCCAAGAGGTTTGTCTTCCCATCTGCAGTCTGTTTATTTTGAGTCTTTTCCCACAATGAAGAAAACATTAGATTAGTCATACAGTTGCATAAGTGTCTCACCGTAGAGCCAACACTCCCTGCTTTTGAAATGTAAACTGAGATGCTGTAGAGGCTTGGGGTTTTTTCTTCAGAACAATTGTTTTCACATGTCTTTACACACTGTAGGGCGTCCTGCTGTCCTGTAGGGTGTCTAACTTTCATTGCCCATTTAATAACATGGCTCTTTTCCAAAGTGACGTAAGCTGCCCACACAAGCAGCAATTTTAAGGAAACAATGTCAGTGTGAAGGGTGTTCCACACTGTAGGCAGTAAAACTTGATTTTTGCGTTATCTGAAGAAAATGTGATGATGGTTGATGATAGGTTGTTGCTTACAGGAATCAAAGGAGCCCATGTTCATGCCTACACTGTAAACTGAATTTTACAGTTTTTTACAGATTTTTGTGTTTTTTTTAAATACAGTCAAAACCGTAAAATTATAAAAAAGACAGCATATTTACAAGAAAAACAGGTGAAAAAACCTTTATTTTACAGTTTATTTCTGGCGCCAGCTGCCAGACATTTTCAGTTTTTTTTAAACAAGATTTTTTTTACAGTTTATTTTTGAAATATGGTCAAAAACTATAAAATTAAAGAAAAAGACAACACACTTACAAGAAAAATGGGGAAAACAATTTAAATTATATCCTTATATCCTATAATTTTGCAGGGGGAAAATATATTTTACGGTATATTTCTGTTTGTCCAGTTTACAGAAAATTTCCATTTTTTTACGGATTTTTTTTACATTGTATGGTATTTTGGTCTGGTCTGATCAACTTGCTGCCTTCTCATTAGGGAGCATTACATTCATCCTTCATAGATGATGCAGTCACAGAATGTAGATTGATATGAGCTCAATGAAAGTTCTTGTGAATGTGAATATGGTGGATGGAGTCATCACCATATTAGCCTCATCTAATTTTTCTCCAAGCTTTGCCTTAACCACCGTTTAATTCTAATAAAATACGTGTAGTAACCATTTTTTGTGGATTTGTATCACCATATGTGTATGTGTTACTAAATATGTTTTACTAATTATACACTATATGCTTTGATATAGTGAGACCATGGTACATTTGTGGATGCTATAATTTTGCTATAAAACCAAAGAACAATGGTAATATGAATAGTTTACATTCATAATGACAATTATGTCATTATTTAATCACCCTGCTGTCATTTTTAACCTGTGTGACAAAATTATTATTATGCCTTTGACGGGCTTTTAAGAAGCATGTGACCTCTGCACACATGAAGAGGCTGACCAGTCTCAACACAGTTTGCATGAGTTTGCATTGGTAATTTCTTGCATCACGTGCAGCTTTATTGTTGTACGCAACAGTCTCCTAACCAAGACTGTGACCAGTGGTGCCGTGCTGGTTTAGACAGCAGTGAAGTATGACTTCATGAGGTATGGCGTCATACCTCATACTGATCAGAATAGCTTGGTCACATGCAAACACAGCATGCCATGGGTCTAGTCAGATACCTTTCCTAGATGCCTCAGCTAATGCATCATCGCTACGTAGTTTGGTCTGGTCCATTGCATTACTTTTTGATTCCTCCATTAATGACTCTCTAAAGGATGGAGATAATGAGATTGATTTTCCACAGAAGCAGGGGTTCGATTGACTCATTGACTCCGAATAGCCTGTTTGTGAGAGCTGGTTGCCTACTGTCTCAAACCCTAAAGGAAGCTTTATGTCTCTTCCTTCGTGTTCTAAAACTTTTGATTTCACTGTTTCAGGAGTCATCCTGTACTCTTACAGAATCCTATCCCTTTACACCTCAAAGCGATTTAATTGGATTCCATTTCATGGGTACTCTTAAGTTGTGCGTGTGAGTAACAGACTTTTGGAAGATCGCAAAAAATAAGCTGTGTGATTAACAAAGGTTTATGATGTTAACACGTTTTGCGATTAAGATAACCTTTACAAATTAACACAACATTTGTTACTTTTGAAACCGAAATACAATCGGCAGAAGTAAAAGCTAACACGATGCTATAAACAGACCACACTTAAAGTCCTTGTGAACGGGAAGTTGCGATCGTGTTACTTCCGTATTCTGACACATTTCCGAGTGAAAAGGAATTTCAACTGAGAAAATAAGTGGGCGTGGCTTGCGTTTTTCACTGCTAATTGATTGGATGTGTAAAAACAGCTGTTGCGTTGATTTTGAAATGAAACTGGCAGCAGACTGACAGTTGAAGGGGAGGAGTTAACGGATGCTCCGGCCAAACCGTCTACGTCATTTCAAATAGAGAGTCATTTCAGGATGGAAGTGCATTTTCAGATTTTAACTGAAGATTATGAGGGTACATGAATTTAAAAAGAAAATGACCCACATTGCTAAACTATTTACTATAAACACTGCAATATTTTATGAAAAAATAAGAATTGTAATTTTTAATTTCACTGGGACTTTAAGGTCGCCCGATATCAACGTCACAACCACCAAGCCTCCGACAACTCTTTCAAGCTTTGTAAAAAATGTCTTCCCTGGTAAGTAATTACTCCGTGAATGAATCTGCATCTACGTTTTAAGAGATGTGTGCCCATGTTGCATTTATGGAGTGATTCTGCAGACTAAATTAAAAAGGACTGCAAACTGCATTTGCAAATGCGTTTTCTATTTGTTCGTGTCAAAATTGTGACATAATTCAAACGCAAATGCAACCGTTTGCATTTGCATTTACGCGAACGTACAATGTCTGCCAAATTTCAAAAGGAAAAGCAAAGTCTATTTGCAAATGAATTACCTCTGTGTTACGAGTTACGACCCTGCCATATTTAAATCGCAATAGCAATTCCCCATATGCTATTTCACTTCCTCTGGTGTTGCGTATTAAGCCTGCCAAAACTCAAATGAAATCGCAAATCCCTTTGCATTTGCGTTTCCTCTGACTTGTACAGAAACCTGTCAATCAATGGCGGGGGTGGGCTTATTCAACGGGGTGTGTTTGTATCGGGAAGTGACGTCATTCACCGTCGCAGTGGTGGCAGTCAGTCCAACACCAAGATGACACCGTCAGGGCGACACCGGTTGTGGCTGAAAGGGATTCAGCTACAGCTAAAAGCCAAAATAACAATAATGGAACAAACGAAAATCAGATGCAAAGTTTCATATAGAGAAAATCTTTACAATGAATCACAATTGTGGTACTTAACAAGTATAATTTAAAGAAGTTCAACGGGCTCGATAAACAGTTGAACACAAACAGTGGTCTGGTGATCTCAATGAGCTACCAAGAAAAGTCATATTGAAGCAGTGTGGATTCATCATAATTACATTCATTTCAGTCAGGACCTTTCCAGTCAAGAAAAACCCAAGTCAAAATTTGAAGATAAGTAATCTTTTATTGGCAGATTTGCTAAATTTACATTTGGCGGTATGGCTCTGTTCTAAATTCCCCGTCCTTCTCATGAGCTCCATGAATAGTAAGACAGGGAAGCAGCAGCATCTGGGGTGACTCTCCCGGTTTAGCTGGGAAAGCAGCTCAACCCCCCCCCAAACAAAACCATGCCAGGCAAACCGCTCATTTGGTTCCTCTACTGGCTCTTCAATTCGGTAGGAAGAGCCAGTAGAGGAACCAAATGAGCAGTTCAAAGAACGACAGTCTCTGTAACTGCAATTACTGCAATTCTATGTTATTGCCTTCTCATGACCATTGCTTGATCTTCAACAGTAATCGTATGGATAAATGTCATGGTCCCACCGTCTTGTTTATGAAATTCTAGTCGTGTGGTGGGATCGGGGCAGAGTTCTTGGGTTTTATGTGGGAAGACCATGAGATGTTTATGTTTTTACCTCTCATGTGTTTTTCCAGTGTCTTGTCATTGGCCCCATTCCTCTTGTTTCCTTGTTATCCTTCCCTAAGTGTTTGATTACCCACACCTGCCCCGTGTAGTTATCCCTCGTTTGTCTTCCCTTTAAATACCCTCTTGTTTCTTTGTCCTGTGCTCGTGCATTGTGTATGGTGTCTTTCGTGTCTACCCGTAATCCTGTTCCTGGTCCTTGTCTGTGGATTGTTCGTGTTGTGAGTTACCCTGCCCCTGCCTTTGTTACCCTGCTGTGTTTTTTGTAAGATGTTGTGTCATGCTTATTAGTTAGGTTATTTGCTGTTCTTGTTTTATGTTTTGCCCCCACGTGGGAAGTCTTTGTTTTCTTTATATCTCTTAGTTTCGTTTTCCCCCATTGAGGGTGTTTGTTTTGTGTTTTGTTTATAAATAAAGTATTGTTTTTCGTTAACCCCGTCACTGCCTGCCTGCGCTTGGGTTCTTCCTGCCACATCCGTGACAGA